>NW_020272220.1:605918-690567 GCF_003268045.1 Sipha flava
ACACACACACACACACACACACACACACACACACACACACACACACACATCTTGTTAAATAATTACGTCCATGGCTCCTCTTGACATTTAAAATAAAAATAAAAACAAATTATGGTTTATGTCATTTAATTTGCTCAATTTATAGGAATTAAGGTCTATTTGACTTATACGAAGATTTTGTCATTAGAAAATATGACACTATCAACCAAAAAAATAGATGTTCCAGAGGAATTTGAAGAATCCCACGAATCTACGTTGGAAAAGCCAAATTTAGATGGAGATCGCTTAAATTTAGTTTTATTGACAACACTATACATTATACAAGGTTTTCCTATTGGTTTAACCGTTGCGTTCGCATTGATTTTACAAAGTAATAAAACTGTAACTTATGAAGAACAAGTAAGTTGAAATTATGTTAAATTTTTTTTAAAAATTAATGTACCTTTCTTAGTACAGATAAATATTAGGTATCAAATAAATACAGTGTTCACTTAAAAATTGAATTCGTCCACATTTAGTGCGTAAAAAAGGAATTCAATCACGTTCATGTTAATTTTTTTTAAAGTGAACAAGTTCACGCTCAAGCTTTATGAAAAATTAATCCATTAACTTAATTGTTTTTATTTTATATTTACAAATCACCTACCTGAATTCTCCATAAATAGGATCTTTATAAAATGTATTAGGTATATTTTAATTTATGTTTATAACTTATTCCTAAATATATTATAATCAATATTTATTATTTATTCATATATTTTTAAAATGATAAATATATTTGAACGCCCCAAAATTCGTTCGAGTGTATTAAAAGTATAAATATTGTTCATGTTTGAAAAAAGGGAGTGACTTTCATATGTCGTTCACAAAATATGAACGTTGAACGAGAACGCATAAACGTGTGTTCACAAGCGATGCTTTTTCCAAACACTAAATAAATACCATAAAAAGGTTTGTTATCAATCGCTGTAGATCATACGTAGATTATTTTTAAGTTTTAGTTTTAATATCGTTTAAAGCATTCGTTTTCAATTCTTCGCATTAAGATTTCACTTATTAATTACAATTATGGATACTTATTGTTTTTATTCATCAATATTAAACGAAGAATACTATTTAGTTATACATATATATATATATATATGCTACTTATTAAGTATTTAAGAATGGTACCTATATAAAAATTGAAATTAGTGTTTAGCCATGGTTATTCTTGTTTTTAATGTTAAGGAAAAAAAATGAAATGTTTATTTTCATTTTTTCATTATATTAGTGTAAAAATATAAGTATATAATATATATCTATATATATTAATTTTAAAATAGATGACTGATACATAAAGTTGTGCCCTGGGTGTAATGGTCCACAGGTTGACGATGATACAGTACAGACATGAGTAACATTTAATCGTGGTGGTATCCATGGATCCATATAATATTTATATTATCATTATATATTATAATATAATCGTTTGATTATGATTGTTAAGTAAAAAAACCCATGTTGTTCGGGACGAAATCATTTAGTGTAAATAAGTAGTACAGACTATTTAACTTTTTTTTCAATAATTTTTATAACTTCAAAAAACACTTGAAATTTCACAATCGTTTACTAATAAATAACTCCGAATCTATATTTTTAGTGAAAAAAAAAATAAATAAAATCGTTGCATCACAGATAATGTTCTTCTTTGACAAAATAATTAAGCTTTTATTATGGATTTACACTCAATGGTTTTGTCTCGCATAAGACGTGCTTTTCCGTTTAAATTACTGGTGTATTACATCGTATTAACTTACCACGTTACCGTACATTATTATACTATAGCACGACGTTTCTTAAGACACCATACACTGTATAATTGGTTCAGTTATGGTTTTAATAAAAAATACATTCTTAATTAAATATCAATAATTTAATTTATATTATATCATTAAGAATATTATTTAATTAAATCGCTAAAACGTTGACATATGTTCATATTTATTAAAGTTTTTTTTTGTTAAATTTCCAAAATATTCGCTAATACAGTAGAAAATCGTAGACTTTCTTAATTTAATATCTAATATGTACCTATGATCTATTAGAAGGAATATAATATATTAATATATTTAAAATATAAATTATTGATGTATTAAATGAATAAATTATTTTAAAATATGTAATGTAATTCATCCTACTAAAAACTTCAAATATACCAGTATATAATTGTTTTATTTTTATTTTAGGCTATTTTATCTATGGCATTTTGGCCATATTTCTTGAAAATTGTATGGGCTCCAATAATTGACGCGTTTTATATCCGATGGATTGGTAGACGAAAGTGTTGGTTGTTATTCCTTCAAACATTAATGGGTGAGCAAATCATACTTACACATTTTTTCATTGCTCGTAAACTGTTAATTTCTTTTTATTTTCAAGTTATTTTCAAGTAACTCTTATTACCACAAATTTTTAATAATTTCATACATTACATATTACATTAAATATTATTATTATTATTATTATTATACATTATGATATGTATAATATGAATATTTATTTATGAATTAAAGAACATTCACTAATATTATAATTTATGTTTGTATGCAAAATTGAAAAGGATTATTATTCCTTTATTTGGCTATTAACATAAGCGATTGGTTACCCAACGAAGGAAAACCCGATCTTACAATTTTAATAGTGGTGATTTTTTTCGCTAATTTTTTGTCGGCCACACTGGAGATTGTAGTTGATGGCTGGTCACTGACAATTTTGAAAAAGTATCCTTTATAATATTACTTAATAATAATATTAATATATATTACATATAAATTTTTTATTTTTATTTTTAAGGAATAACTTAAATTATACTGCAACTTGTTGTACTCTTGGAATTCAGACAGGAATGCTCATTGGTTCCACTGGTTTTATTTTGTTGGTTTCAGAACAGTTTATCATTAAGTATTTAAATATGAAACCTGGTACAGGAGGGTTGGTAACTATGAAAAGTATGAAATATACTATATATATTAAAATGTTGCTCACATGTATTGAATAATGTGCGTTAGGTATAATAGTTATGAGTAATAATAGATTATATTTCAGACAATAATATAAATTTAAATTTAATTTGAGTATATACGATATTAATCGTACAGAAAAATCTAAAATTGCTTATTTACATGTAAAATGTAATTTTAAAAGAGTGTGTATTATCTAATCATTAATAAAATAATATTTTGACAAATTAATTTTTTACCATTTCTTATTCTGTTGATTTTGTATTCGCTACCAATAAGCTAATATTTATCGTACTCAGTGGCGTAGCTACAATAAGGTACTATAAGCTACCAATAAGGTAAAGCGGGACAGTGCCTCGGGGCTTCGAATCACAGAGGGCCTTGGAACCCTTAGACAATTCTAAGACTATACTTCCTTCAAAAAATTAAGAACGTTGATAAATTTAATTCCTAAATTATACATGGTAGTTTAATAATTTGATAATTTATTTATTAACAACCATCAGGGAAAAAAATGTACATTATGTTATAAAGAACAAGACGGAAAATAATAACAGTAAATATAGAACATTGAAATCATGAATTATGGAATATCTAGAATAGTTATTATTAAAATGTAATAATTACTGTTCTAAATATTTAATATTAAAATTAAATAGTACATGGCAATTATTTATTCAAAATCAATTCTAATTACGATCGAGTATTTAAGTAGAATAATAATTCACGCTATATACAATAAGTTTTTTATAGTATTGAACTGGATTTCCTTTTTATTTTGTATAATTATTAATTATCAATTGAATATTTTCGTTTATAGTTTCATGGTAATTATTCACATTTGAAAGAATAATATGACGTGTATATTTTAAATTTTCATATTAAGATAATATAAGAGAGGGGCCCAAATATTTTTATTGCACCGGAGCCCTTTCTTGTCTAGCTACGCCACTGATCTTACTAAAGAGACACGCAATGGATTATTACGTATAGCAAACATCAAATATATTTTAGATGGTTGTGTTATTTGTAAATATCTTTATTTGTGTAAATAAAATGAAAAATAGAAAAAAAAATTAAATTACTACCACAGATGTTATTTTAAAATGCAGTCACAGAATACTTAAATTTTATTTTGTATATTAGTTTCACTAGTCTATAGTTAAAAGAATATTATTACACTTAATACAATAAAATAAAGTAGATAAAAATTAAATATAATTTAGTTTAGGCAACAATTATAATAGAATTATTTTATTTAATTAATTATTTAATAGGATGTCATACATTATAGGTTAGTGTCTGAAAATTGTATGGAGTCCAAAATTTTGTTAAATTAACTTATGTTTATCGTGTTTCAAAAAACTAGTTTTTGTTCTAAATTGTATATAAAAGAACACGTACTATATAAATATCGAATACTATCTGTCCCCATGAATTTAATTGTCCATAAAATATGCCACTTCTTATATTATTAATATGTTGTTCGATTCGTTATTCAATGCTTGGTTTAAGGATATTCAAAACTTAAAAAGAAGATTGTAGTAGAAGTACTGTAGCTGTGATTTTTGTTCTATTTTCAACACAATAATTATATTGTGTACATTTCATAGATACGTAGGAGTATACTTTTTTATATATATATATATATATAATAATAATAATCATTTCAATTGTATTCATTGTATTTTTAAATTATGTATAAATAAAAATAAATTTCAGATCTAAATTGTTAGAAAATAAATTTCTTTTTTAAGTCATATACAATAAATCGAATAAAGATCCCTTTTCCCGATCTTGTTCGGATTATTGCGACCTTATTGTGTATATTATCGCGTCCAGATAGAAAAATTTCAAAATAAATATCTCATGACACCGAAATTCGACGACCACACGATAAGATATCTGTTCTGGATGTACATTATTTTTGAAAATACCGTCGTGTATTAATGTTGTACGTGCGTAAGAATCGCTTCGCCTGCCCACGCTAATACTTCGTTTTCGCTTCTAAGTGAATTCTAAGGTCACGGCGTGATGTAAAATAGCTTATAAAATTCCTCGATTATTGGAATTTAAAATGAAAAAATAATTATACAAATCCAACTAGTGATTCCAGAGATCGGCGCGTTCAAAAAAATAAAAAAAATTAAAATTCTTCAACTTTATTGTATCAAGTATAGATAATAAACAAAACAGCTATGTATTGGATCAATAATTTTTATGTGCTCTAGTTTTTGATTTAAATTGTACAATTAGTAAATTATAATCCATGGCACATTTCAATGTTAGTATTTAACATTTATTTAACATTTAATATTATTTAACATTATTTTAACATTCAGTATTTAAGTTTCGATGGTAGTTGTTAGACTACTGAAGTTGAATTAATTTTATCATTGATTATAAATAGTATTTATAATCAATGATATTATTCATTTAGTACTGAATACTGTTGATAAACTTATTTTTTTTTCATTTGGTTTATTTAATTAAGTAATAATGGTATTCCTTGTCTAAAAATATTTATTGGATAGTAACAATTTTGTATTATTAATTTTATATTAATAATTTTACAGGTTTTTTTTTTTGTTTTCGGCATCATAGTTTTGTTCAATATATTATTAATAGGAATTTTGAAAAAGGAGAAAAATAATAGCTTAGACAAAGATTATATTCAAATCAACGTATTTCAGAACTTCAAAGTTTTATGGGACCTTTTTAATCTACCTCGAGTAAAAATATTTATATTGGCATTGCTGACAATGAGGGTAAATATTTATTAAAAATGTTGTGATATTGAAGTGTATTTATTTATCTTAATTTAATTTAATTTGCATTTTTAAAACTTCATTAAATAACAATATTTTATATTTCTTTTAAAAATTACATTATTTATTTAAGTCTTTGTATTTTCGAAAATTGTTTTTTCGTAAAATTATTATTAGCGTACGCGTTTTTAAAACGCGTACGGTTTCGCGATAGTATATGCAGTTTTATTTTCGGCATTTAATCGCTGCGTTTTTAATACACATATGCTAGTGTCTAAAACGTGTAGTGATTCTTGATTAGTAGCTCACATTGTTTAATCATGTGATTGTGTTATTGTATTTCAGTTGGGATTTATTGTAACAGATAATGTTTCGGAAATGAAGTTGATTGATGTCGGTGTATCAAAAGATGATATTATGATAATTGGCTTGGCAGTTTATGCTATAAAGATCGTTGCTCCATTTTTTTTATCAAAATATATAAATAGCACAAAACCGTTGAGTCATCTTCTCAATTTAATATTAATCAAGTAAATTAACCGAACTCATTTATATTTAAATATATATTTTGACATGAGGAACCGATATACCTATATCAATGCTAAAGAATCGAATGTAATGATAGACTATTTAATTTAAGTTGAAGTTTTTGAAGAACACCTAACCTAACTAGTGGTCCATTATATCATAGGTGTAGTAAAACAGTATAACGTCCTGTTCAACAGATTGGTATTCTTTTTTTTTTCATCCGTTATTCTACAAATTATCAATTAATCGATGTTGTAATCGATTGTTGTAAGAGAAATTTCGTAAAATATTTAGTACAATGTATTTACGTTTCAAAATTAATTTTTGTCATATGATACCGATTGCATTAACTACTGTATGATGAACAGTTGAAATAATACTGTATACTTGTTGATACTTCGGTTAATAAGGGAATGAATTTTGTTTAACGGAATGGCATACTATTATAAAACGTTTGTTTTAGATTATTCTGGAATGCAATTTACGCTGTGCTGCTCTATTATACGCACAGTATCATTCATAAAAATGGAGTCGTCCATGTGCCAACATATTATTATTTTATGTTAGGATTAGTAATCATTATAAATGAGGTGAGTTGATAAATATTTAATAACTACCAATAGCGACAATGAAAAAGCATTATAATTTAAAATGCAGTTAATATGTAAAAGTATCATGCAATTAGGTCTTTAATACGATTCAGTATTAAAAAAGTATTGACAATTAAATGTCGGTTATTACTTTTAATTGTTTCAAATCTGTATGAATTTCTACTTGGATAATAATTGATGATAACGTCTTGAATATTTTCCATTTTGATGTAATGCATATTTCTTTGTTGTGGAACAATTGATATTGAGTTGGTACCGTCGTGTAGAAAATTAGAAAATATCAAATTTTTTTTTTTTTTTTTTATCGAACATCGATAAAAAGTTATTATGTAAAGTTTAAATTATGAAAAAATCAATTTTTTTTTTATATTTAG
Source organism: Sipha flava (assembly GCF_003268045.1). Lineage (NCBI taxonomy): Eukaryota > Metazoa > Arthropoda > Insecta > Hemiptera > Aphididae > Sipha > Sipha flava. The sequence continues at coordinate 613,202 of NW_020272220.1, forward strand.
ATGATGAATTTTTTCATGATACTGTTATTAACGTCATTTTTCTGTCGGATAAGCGATCCTCGATTTGGTGGCACGTACATGACATTATTCAACGCTGTATATTTTACGGGATTCCTGATGACGAAGACTTTAGGCATTCAACTTGTGTCACTTTTAACTTTTAGCAAGTGTTCAATTAATTTTAATAACATATGTTCTGCATCAAATATGAAAAATGTGAGTGACTATATTATTATACTTTACGTTTAACTTGGAAGTTATACTTTATAACAAATAGATCTCATTGATAATTTTTTTTTCTGTTTAATAAAAATAATTACTCATATGTTGTGTTCAAAATGATAATATTATCATAATAATTACGGTGATTTTTTATATTTAGCCGTGTGTAACAAGTGAACGCATCTGTGAAGTATACATTGACGGTTATTATACAGGAACAGTAATCTGCATAATTGTTGGATGCATTTGGTATGGTGTTTTTAAAAATATATTAAAAGAATATCAGTTGTTGAAGCCATCTTATTGGTTGGTAAACGTTGAAGAGTACAACACCAAAGAAGTGGTATAGGAAACGAGTGTTATAATATCTTTGACATGAATGCAGTTATCACTTCGAAATTAATTAATACGAAACGATTATTACATATATTGTTAAAATATTTTACATTTTTTCTAAGAAATTAAATTCCAATCAATGAACTGTCATCAGCGAACCTATTTGACCAATAAGTGAGGAATTCTCAAAAATTGTTTAACAATTGTAATTTTTACATCCTCTATGGAATAAAAAAATAAAACTTAACAATAAACGTTATACAATACATAAATAATTTGATATACGTAGACCAAAATGTATGTCTCGTCGAAAGTTCATTAATACCGCGGAATACAAACGCAGTGGTGGGGTTCTGCAGTGTGAGAGTCCGTCCATTGCCAGTGTTGGGGGTGAAATACCCCCTTACCCCCTAAAAATTATTTATTTATATAGTCAGCAATCATTAACAAATTAAATAATATTAGTATTGTAGAATATTGTTTTAGAAAGTAGTTGGGAAATTCCCTCAATATTTGCTAGCGCTGGTCCTGTGACAGGTCCCATGTCCCAAGTACCCCTAGACCCTTCATCCACAACGGCAAGGGCCTTAAGGCCTAATTATTAATTAATTTTTAATTTTAAATCTTGAAAAATCCAAATATTATAACTGTAATTTTATTTCTTCGAAAATATAAGAAGTCGTATTGAACAGAATCGTGTTCTATAATATTAAAATTGTTATAATTATTATTTTTGTTCATCAGTTTTGGCAGTTTTTTTTGATGGTGATCGGTATTGTAGGTGTTCAAGCGAAGTACAAAGAATAAAATAATAAAATTATGTGCACTATTATGAACATTGTCTCAATCTCGTACTAATCAATTCACTTTGTGAAAATTCTAGTGCACCCAACAATAAACTTATATTTAACTTTTTCGGTACGATATAATTTGTTTGAAGAAAGTCCAATGCGACATGTAGTAATAGAGAAAGTTACGTTAGAAGCAAGATCACATCTAAAATATTTTAAATTATGCTCTATTACTCGTTGGGTTTGTATATAAGAAGCTGTATGTGCAATGAAAAATAATTATAGTATATTAATAGTTGCCATTGATGAAATTTGTAAAAACTACTGTTCCATAAATGAAAGCTAAAGGTAATGGCTTACTTCACCGACTTCAAAGTTTTGAATTTCTTCTAGGCTTGTATCTTATGGAACCAATTTTGAAAATAGTTTTAAAAGTAAGTTTAGGTCTTCAGTCTCCTAAACTATCTATTAACAGCTATTAATTAGATTCAAGCACTTAAAAATTCATTAATATTTTTGAGAAATTAAACATTTTTAAAAAACGTTTTTGAAAAAGTTCCTATCAAATATATTATTAGATATTATTATTCTTGTGGTTAAAGGAAAGAAAGTGAATGTGAGGTTAGATAAAATTATTCTAATCAATTGTACTCTAATCTCTTTTCTATGACTCAGATGTTCTGTATTTAATCTGTTAATAGATAATCTTATCAATGGTATTTTGGCGAGTACGCGGATGCACAAAGATAATGTTCGACGGTGTGCTATCCGCGTACTGCAAACGAATGATAGTTTATGGCGTCGATATATATATATATATGTATAATAATAATAAACAAACCACGTTTGAATAATAATAAAAATTAGTATATATTTTAATACGACATAAAATCAATACATGCGAATAATGAAACAAGAGGACTCGCGTTGGTCGAGCGGGTCGTCGATCAAGAGCACGTATATAACCAAAATACGTAAAGGCGGTCGGGAGTTACGTACGTGTTGATCGGGCGATCGGTCGAACGAGAAGCCCAAGCTCGGCGCGCGAAGATGGCCGTGTCGCCTCGGACGGCCGTGCTGCGATAAGGCAGGGTGACCAATCCAGCGGCGTCGAGCGTGGTGAGGGAATATGTGGCAGTGTGTCCGCCACAGTATAAGTATTACATTTGTGACGGTCATCTCGTCACGATCATTGTGGCTACCAACGTGACGGCACGACAATCAAAGCTATATTCAGGTCGGTCGAGCGGTGGCGTTGGTAGCACCGTCGACTTACTGTCTTTTCCCCGGTGTAGCTTTCTTTTGTCGCGTCGTCCGTTCTTCTCTCGGCACTCTCGTAACCGGAACATCTCCGACATATTTTTTGTTCTTTTATTAATAAACGACCAGCTTAAATCTAATCTCGACTACTATCTTTTTAATTTGATCTGTTAGTTCAAACCTTTAGCTCACAGTCAAACATTCAATCAAGACAGCTTAGATTTGATTAGTGCTGTGGCAAATTATAATTAAATAATAGTTTTTCAAAAATGTTATCAAAATTATTCAATAAACCAATTAATGAATTGGAGTAAGATATTACAATTCTAAAACATATGCCTTATGTACCAAGTGGTACATCCAGTGAATCTGTATATGTGTGGTTAGACTGGTTAAAAGAGAGTGGACGGTTAGACATTTTTAATAATATATATTTAATATTAAAAATGTTTATCATAATACCAGCAACAAATTGTTAAATGCGAAAAGATATTTTCAAAACTAAGTATAGTAAAATTAACTCATATGTACTTTGGGCTAAGATAGGCTAGAATCATTAATACTAATATTCATAGAACAAGAATTAGCTGGTGCACTAGATTTTAATGAAATTATTGACGAATTCAAAAATTTTATACCTTTTAAACGTCGATTATCATTATAAGAGATTGTATATCTATATGTTGTCATATTGTTATGTAATATGTATTAAAATTAAAATTTTATAAAAAAATTATTTTTTGTGAATTTTATATAAATATACCAATAATGGCTTTCAAAATTATTGTGGCTTTAATTTTTAGTGTGCACTCAAGGAACCAAATGTTTGCGCACGCCTATGTTTCTTTCTTCTAATAACAATTACGTAAAACCAATGTTTGTAAAAAAAAAAAAAAATAGTCTATAATGCAATGTGATACAGAAAATAATTTACAGTTCCACTTTACATGAAAATAAACCATAATAATTATCATCTATTTTCTTTTCAAAAATTCTTCAAAAATAAGAGACACTGCGAGATTTTTGATAAGTACTCACAAACATAGGTCAGTGGTGGGTATTTATTATTTGTTTGTAAAATGTCAATTGCTTCTGTAATTTTAAATTCACCTAGCCACTGGTATTTATGGTTTATTTGATTTTGCAATTTACCATCCACTGTAAAATACATTAACACCGAAGCAGCCATCGTAACTCAAGAAGAGTTATTTCACAATGCTTCAAGTGTTGCGATCATTTACCCCTAAAATATATACTAAACAGTTACCGGAATATGTTTTCAAGCCAATAGCGACAAATCTCATCTTATGTCTAAGGTTAATAGTAGTGATAAATAATAAATTATATGACTAGAGTCGAATGTAGCAATTTGAGAAATCATAAAATTAATTTAAGAACATAAAAGCACGATCGGAAAAACCAAAAAATAATTTAATATACTATCGCCATCGTTATTTTTCGATAAAATTACATATTATATCCATACTGAATAAGTGTACTTTAATTAAATTACGCTAACACTCAATAAATATTATTATATAAGCTATTATATATTATATAAAACTAACGATGTTGCTAATAGTACAGACATTTGATCATATATTTTAGTTATACGATCTTTTGATGAAATATATTTCTGAATGGTAATAAATTATTCCATTTAATCAAAATTGTTTTCTAAAAATGGTTATATGAATTTAAATGAAGCTGCACTTATTGATCTAAACAATTTTGTCAGGCGTCTAAAAGGGATAAAAAAATGTTTAGGAATAGCTAAATACCGTCGTTCGGATATCGCCAGTCTAAAAGAGTTACATTTATTTCGTTTTTATTTAGTTTCTAAATTTAATTTCAAGTTGTGTTTTTTTTACAACAATGGCCATTAATAATATTGATTAAGCAACTGGCTTTAAATGTTACCAGATAAATATATCGCAACTAAGCTATAACTACGAACCAAGCGAATTCGATATCATTCAACATTGTTGATGCTTTAGGTGAACACTATTTTCAAAAATAATTTTCCTGATTCATACTCGTATATCAAAACTATAAAAATAATGGGATCCATAACGAGGTAAACGGAACTAAACGATAATATCATAAAATTAACATCGTAACGATTTTTTTCCTCTGCCGCGCAAAGCTATCACGTCTGACGTGAGACCGAATGCCCCACCGGGCATGTATAACGCGTTTTGTTTTTTCAGTTCCGATCACCGTTGCGCTTCCGAACGCTGTTGCAGTTCTGACGCGACAACGGAAAGGGAAATATGGCATTTTATGGTGTTTTGCGTCATCTGCGGGTGGCCAAAGATTTGGACCGCAATGACAGAAGATGACTATGGTGAGTACGGCTGAATTTCTCGATTCGCGCGAGATTCCGAGGATAGTAGATCTACTTCAGTTTTCATACGTGTCTCATACTTTTAACGCTTTAGCTCGCCGTGGTTTTGCGCATCGGAGATGCATTGCCGGAGCACTAAGATGGGGACGACGAGACGGACGACATATCCATGTTGATCGTCTTTGCTGCCCTGAGGCCACAGCCGAAACTGTCACGCAGACGGACCAAGTGTCTGTCACCAACGGAGATTCAGTTTACCGCACTCCAGTGGCCACTCGTGACGTCGCGTGTGGCCATTTCGAAATATCGTATGCGGATGGATACACCCAGGCTAGTCCGGCCACTAGCGATGTTGCGTCCGGTGATCAAACCCTTTACGTAGACAAATCCGCTCAGGTCGATGTGACTATGTGCCAGATCACTTCAGGCGTCGACGTTGAGTACGTAAACGGTCCCGCACGTTCGTGTAACGTGATGGTGGAAAAAAAGGCGCGGACGATGGCCGATGAAATGGCACAATTGGTCGACGCACAGATAACATTGGGATTGCCTGCAGCCTTGGCACCGACGGCCGATAGTACCTCTGGCCCCAGCACGGAATATCGCTCGTCAAAAGCTGAAACCCAGGTGAGGACGATTATAATGCCGACCGATTTAGGGCAGGTTTCTAGTAGTTAATTGTTCCGTGATAAATGTGCGACACGAAAAGAGAAAATAAAAATCATTGAGTATCTCGAAAAACTAATAAGATCACGGTAAAAATTTGTGTGGAGGAGGGCATTTTATCAATGTATACTATGGTGACCATATATTTGGAAAAAAAAAGGGACAAATATATTCTCTAAAAAAAATATCACATTTTTTTAACTTCTATATTATATACATATATGTCTCGTACATGAGTTAACTGTACATATGTATATAGGTACAATATGACATGTCTTATGTTTATCACTAATTTTATTATACGTTAATACTCCAGTACACATTATACGAAGACGGTTTTTTATAATTTAAATTTAGAGTAGTGAACATCATAAAAAAAAAAAAAAAAAAAATTAACATGTAAAAATATTTTAAGTCGTACTACAAACGCACGTGTAAAAGATCGATTGAAAGCATAAGCACTCACTCACATCTATAGATATTAAACCGATTCAATTGTTATTCTCTCAGGAGTCAACATTGAACCAAACGTTTAAATATTGGAAACTGCGGTTTTCGCTATTCTCAAGGTTTGACGAGGGAATTATGCTCGACGAGGGTAAGTTATAATATAACATACGCGAATTTATTTTTTAACGATGTGAATCTTTTTCCACGCGATTACGCAGCCAGTATGTACTCCGTTTGCCCAGAGGTACTGGCACAGCATATTGCCAAGCGGTGCACTTCGTTCGGCACGGTCTTGGACCCGTTTTGTGGTGCCGGGGGGAATGTTATACAGCTGGCATTGATTTGTGATCACGGTAAGCTTGTTCATACTATTATTGAACAGTATTATAATTCAACACAATAATACGATACGTTGATGTCTTTTTTTTAGTTATCGCCATCGACTTGGATCCAAAAAAAATAGCTTTGGCCAAGAAAAATGCAGAGGTTTACGGAGTGGCCCACCGGATAGATTTCAGGGTGGGAAATTCTTTTTCGGTGGCCACTAACCTCAGGGTGGACGCCGTTGTCACCTCACCACCATGGGGCGGTCCAGGATACGAAAGGCGAGCAAAGTTTGACGCCAGAGACCTTTGTGGACGTGACACGGGTGGCATGGCAGCTATTATTCGGATGGCACGTGCAGTTGCGCCCAGAGTGGTTCTGCACGTACCAAAGAATATAGATAAAGACCAAGTACGCGTTACGCGATACTTAACATAATAATAATATAACAACATGTGACGTATACAATACTTAATATCGATCCCCGGGACAGCGAAAATGTCATATTTTGGTTAAAAACAGATACTAGTTATACGATATTTTCAAATATTTACTGCATGTGATAAGTGATATTATATAAGCCTGTTGCCTTAGATTAAAATAAATAAATAAATAAATTTAATTGAATAATACATTTTATTTTTGTTTCATTTTTCCGTGCACCGCAGTGTTTGCAGATAGCAATGGACGAGGGGTTCAGTCGAATACAGTACGAAAGTGTATCGATTGACAAAAAGCCGAACTGTCTGAACCTCTATCTAACAAGAGTACGTATTACAATACTATTATAATTTCTGCTATAAGTATTTTATCATCCACGGACGATGTTGAAATTCTATGTATCCACGTTATTAAAAGTACCTAAGACATATCCAAAGCGCGTTAATTTCGACTTTCATTTCATAGTCCTATAGTAAAATTGTTTCAATTGGTTTGAAAGTAATAACGACTATTTTACATTGACAATGTGTTATCGTTTTTAGAACGACACTCACACTCGAGGAATACCAGTTCAATCTACAAAATTGTTACAACTGGATAATCCATGTAACTAAAGAACTTTCAGTGTATATACTTATAAATCGGTAACGCTTATGCTAATTTTGTTTTCTCTTTCCTAGCATTAAATAGACAACAAAAAATGGAACGTCTTCGTACAGAGAATAAGTTCATGTACAAAACGTATTTAAATAAGGTTGCCCGATTTTTTGAAAAAAATCATTTATAAATTTATTGGATTATTAAATATATAAGACACAACGTAAGTTAAAAAAACGAGAAACAACATATTTTGTTATTATTACTAATCAAAAATAATTTTTTTTTCTAGATCATTTTCGTCGTAACAAAAAATGAAAATAAATAAAAGAACTCGGCTTTTTGTAATTTTACATACTTTCAATTTTGGAAATATTCACGAAAGTATTCATTTTTATAAATATTATGCGACTTTTTTCTTGTTACTTAAATGAAACATTTATCCCATTTATTATTATTTTTTTTTTTTTGAGTAATAAACTACTTTTTTTATACTAATGTGTTTGTATTCATAATTTCCATTTATTATACTGCTGTATCTCAGATCATTTGATCGTGTATGCTTTTTGTGAGTAAAACGAAGAAAAACTGTAAAAAAAACTTAAAATTTCAACCCTCATTACTATAGCGTGGATTTATATGCATTAATAACCAACCAAATATGCGCTAAAAATATCTCTAACATGCACGAGTATATGTACTTACTAATGTATTAAAATATACAATACAGAAAAAAAATATGCAATCAAAATTTAGAAGAAAAAATAATATAAATTATTATTATTTATTATATATTATTATTATTTTATAAATAATAATGCAGTTATATACTTAAGAAATACCTTAATAAAATTATATACATATATATAACTTGTTGATTGAAGTCTAAACAAAATGATTTAATATAAATCTAATTTTTATAAATATTATTATTATTAACTGTTATTATATTAACTTACAAGGAGTGGCCATTTTTATAAACCAACATTAAATTATTATTAATATTATATTTGTTCTCTGTATAATTTATAAATATATAAGTATATATAGTACGTATGCACGTTTAGAAAATTATTTTAAGTATTTTGATTATGATTAAGACTTAGCCTCTACATATCCATTAATTCTGCCTGTTTAAGTTATAAATTTAAGTTATTTATGAAGGAGGGGCACCAGAATAATACTTGCACTGGACGCTGAAAGAGCTAAAGCCGGCCATGCAAAGAAAATACAATTATAATACGTTTTTTTACTTCAATAGCTATACTATGTAACATATCAACGGCTGTTCGTCCTGTTTTTTCAATTATTTTAAATAAAAATCCGTATTTGTTTTCAACAAATTATGTGGATGGCACAAAGTCGACCATTCTTCCCGCGTCCATGACAAGAATTTTGTGGGAATCCAAAACAGTATTCAAACGATGAGCGATTGTTAGACTGGTACATGTTTGGAATTTTTTTTTAGTAGTACTTTGAATCAATGCATCGGTACATGATAAATAATACAATAAATGAATCATTTAAGCGAATTGTTAATAAAAAATGGTATCTATTCATTACTGTGAATCGACATTAACGGTAGCTTATTATTATTATTAATAGAAAATAAACGTGTTCGTAGCTTTCGTTGTAACGTGATCGTATGTATTCTATAATATATGTACCTATTATATGCTGCAAGTGTAGTGTATAGATAAGTGGCATAAAATTCGAGCGCAATGGCAAGGGTTTCAATAGTTGTCAAGGATACACAGACAAGGTTTTAGAAACAAAATCAAATGGTACACAACTAAGAAATGTGCCCATTGTTTACGAAAAAAAAAAAAAATAAAAATAAAAATATTAATCATAAACAGAAAAGTCTTTAAGATGTGGTTAGCACAAAAATTAAGTATACAATCAAAATCAAAAGAATAACCGAATAAAATGCTTTAGGGTTTCTGGTGAAGACAACTTTTTATAAGTACCTATACTAATAGTGAAAATTGTATACGGTAGAAACGCACGAGAAAATCAATATATTATTTCAGACAAGATTCCCGATTTTTTTTTTTTAACAGATGTCTATATTACTATCTTGAAAGATTTTAGATATAAGGTTGACTTTACATTTATTATTTAAATTAAAGTTTTCAAAATAAGATATTTTTTTATTTATTTAAAAGTTTAGATTCCGAAAAGAAATTTTTTTTATTCTAATTTTTTTTAATTACACTTTTTTATGCATTTAGCATTAAGTGAAATTTCATATGGAATTTACATTTTTAATTCTAATCCTTCATTTTTATATTCTAAGAGTGATAACAATAACATTTAATATTTTAGGTCTTATAATTTTAATTGTTAATATACTAAGTCAAACTTACACATTTCGCTTACATATTTACTCGGGATCACGACATTGGGCCGACAACCACTGGGCAGACAGACTATACGGTCGACGGCCGATGGGCCGAATAGTATATCGGGCAGACAGACTACATGGTCGACGGCCAATAGGCCGACAAAATTATAATTGATCAAAACAATCCATAATAATAAACTCAATTATTAAAAAGTTTATTTTATATATTACTTAAAAATATTAATTCAGGTAATTATTAAAAAAATAAGGAAAAATTGAAAATTTTCAGTATAAAATTTAAAAACACATTAATTAAAAATAGGTTATAAATTTATAATTTTATGCTATAAGCTATACCTTTTAAAAATTCATCCAAAGATCTATTTTGTTTGTCATTTATAACTGCATCCAACCGCTTTTTGCGTAAAACATTCTTTGAATTCTGTCAAAGTTTCGGTTCGCCAGCCAAAATTAATTCAATTTGTCCTACAAATAATAAAATAAATATATACTCGTATGTATGAATATATAAATAAATAAAATAAATAAAATATTTTTACTTAATGTATGTTGTTGTTCTCTTTTCAATTCTGAAATGATGCGTAGACAACCTACATGATTTGCTCCAATCAAAATGTTCCATTTTTTGTGCCAAGACTCTACCTTATTCTGAGTTTGAGGGATTCCATTTTCACTATTAAAACATATTGACCAAAACGAAGGTGGAAATAAAGGTGGTGATCGGTTTATTGTGCCGTCTCTTAATGTTCGTCTAATTTTCCCATTTATATATACTTCATCAAACCATACAGAAATTTCGGTTGGTAAAACATTTTTTATTATTTCAAATGCTTGTTTAATTTATCCTGGTGGTAAAAATGCTAGTGCTGGAATATTTTGTAGTTTTAAACTAAAATCTTCATCATTGCCATACTGTGTAGCAAGTCCACAAGATTGTATTTTTCTCCATAAATTTTGTCCTAAATGGAAAAAAACAACCTTTTTGAATACATTGAGGGAATATGTTTGATTCTGCATTTATTGGTGCTTTTTCAAAATCTGTAATTGTACACTTTGGATTGAGTTTAAAACCATAACTGTTAATTTTATAAAATCATTACCTTGACTAAATAATAGATAGGGGCCAAGAATAGTATTTTAAAAATAAAATTGTATTCGTATTTATAGAAATTCATTATCGCAACTCGTGAACCATAACCGATGATTGAGGTAGTGGTTTCGCTGGGACGTTTATTATTAACATTAATTAAGCTTTGGTTAAGCATTTTTTAGTCAATTTTTTGCTAAAAGCTCTTGAAATCTTAATACCGATTTTAACTTATTAATTTATATAATTTAAAATAAGTTAGTTTATAGAATTACTTGCAGACCCAGCAGCAATTGTTATTTTGTCATATATTTCTAGTATTTATAGTATATATTTTGTAGTATAACTAACTAAAGGGAGGAAGCGGTGTACCTTGGATTTTTTAAAAGCATTTACATTTTTGGTTAGAGGGCCCCACTTTACACTTGAATATAAGACCCTCGAGTGTCTAGTTGCGCTAGTGATGACACGTGTTATCTTCTCAGATATCCGAAGGTACTGCTCTTCGTGATGCTCAACATCGTGTTGACGTCGCTGGTTAAATCAACACTTTCGTATATTGTGGATCTCGAAACGTACACAAGATATATTATATTCGTGATATGTTACTTAATATTTTATGTTTATTTAACATTATATTTTTTTGTATTTATATAGACTACTTTTATTGTTTAATGAATATTGTTGCATGTTAAATAAGATATTTTACAATTCTCTATGTTAACGTGAACGTAATGGTATGTGTTTTGACCTCGAGTTAATACAAAATTTATAGATAAAATTATATCTCTAAAATAATGAAATTCCTATTAAAAATTAATTTTTTCTACCGATTACATTACCATAATTGACATGAAGATCTGAAAAGTATGTTTAAGTAAATTTTAATCATACTTTTACTTTCAACATTTTTTTTTTTTTGGCATTTAACAATTAGTTAATAACCTTTTTATGCCTTACATTATTTAATTTATAAAAAGTGATCTGAAATAAAAGTAACATACAACATATGAAGATACATTATACTATTCGTATTTAAATCACCAATCATTATTTGCCATTACGTTTATAAATAATTATTATAACTATACAAAGATTTTGTTGATTGAGTATACAACAGGCACAAATATTTTTTTTTTATAATTTAAGATTCGTATGTATCTGTGTATTTATTTACTTCCTATCGTATAACCTGTCAGTACACAAATTGTTGAACAACTATAGGTACTGTCCACGTGTTACAATAACAGATAAAATTATATCATACGGTTTTTTTTTTTTTTGTCTTTAGTATGTTTACTGCATCTGTCGTTATAAATCCTGTAGTTCTCAATTTTCTAAATATTTTTTTTAATATGTATTATGTAATATTATAAAACGCGGTGACTAAATATGAGTGAATCTATTGAACGCGAGAATAAATCGGAAAAATATGCAGTGGCGATCAGTTCAATTTCCAACGAGCCAAACTTGAAAGGGGACTGGAAAAACTTTTTTTTATTACTACTATTATACACTATGCAAGGTCTACCTTTAGGATTGATCAGTTCCATACCTGTGCTTTTGAAGAGCAATAAAAACGTATCCTACAACGATCAGGTAAAATTGCATGGGGCATCTAGCCTATCAGCTGTATCATACGAGTTTATAGGACTCAACAGCCATTTTAGAAGATAAATGTGTCGTTGAAAAATCAATAGAATGCCCGTTTTTTCAGGCGATATTCAATGTTGTTATGTTACCATATACACTGAAACTCTTATGGGCTCCATTAGTAGATTCGTTTTATGTTAAAAAGATCGGTAGGCGAAAATCTTGGCTTATACCGATTCAATTTTTAATGGGTAAGTACAATATTTGTTTTTCTTTATTACCCATTCAATATAACTGTAATTAAAAACCAAGAAATGTAAAATATCATTGAATGCACTTTTCTTATAAATTAATTGATTTATTCAAAACATTTAACTTTAAAATAACATTTTATTTCTAAATATAAATCCACTCAGAATTATTATTTGTATTATATCACGTTACCTTATATATGTACTCGTATATATATATATATATATTAATCTAAAAAGTTTTCGACTATTTATACAGTAGCAGGATGTGTCAACTTTTCTAACTCAATCATATTTTATGTTAAACAGGATCATGCTTCTTTTATATTTCCAACAATATCAATGAGTTGTTGCCCGAGACAGAAAAACCAAACATACCGAAGTTGGTGTATGTTTTTTTTATCACCACTTTCATGATCGCTACGCAGGATATAGTTGTCGATGGATGGTCACTTACGATACTAAAAAGGTTTTTATCGTTGTATCATCCATTATAGATTAAAAACTAGTATTGTTTTAAATTTAAAAATTTTATTTTATGATTTTATACAGGCATAACGTGGGCTACGCATCCACATGCAATACAACAGGTCTAGCAATAGGCTTGATGATAGGCTCGACGTCTTCCGTTCTGTGTACCTCAGAAAAATTTTGCAATAAGTACTTACGTAGTACCCATAATATTGGAGGGATAGTGACTTTAAAAAGTAAGGAACATTCAAGAAAATTATTGGTAGTATTGTTTCTCTCCCCCAATTAAACATTTCTGACTGAAGTTCAGTTGACTGTGCAACTAGATACTTAATTTTTAAGTTATGAACTAAATTAAGCGAAGTTTGTGGTTTACTTTGACGCAATAACATCACGGAATGATATTTTTTTTTTTGTAATTTCTTGTGGTATCTTTTATAGTCAATTGATAATAATAGTTGTTGTTTTTAGTTATAAATAATACTATGTTCACAACAAAAAAACAAAATAGATTCCTAGATTCACTCAGAATCTAAAACAACATTAATATAAATAGGTAGTACTTAATTTAAAAAAAAATATACAAGACCTTACTTACCTAGTTGTAAAAAATTAGTCCACATAATTCTTTACGATAAGTTTAAATAACGAAAAAATATATTAATGTATTTATCCTATTGTTGATACCTTGTGTATTAAAATCGCACACTATTTTATATAGAAATAATAATGTGATAATATAAATAACTTCTATTGAACATATTATTTTTATGCAGAAGTCTTGTTTCACATAATCAGTTCTCATGCCGTTTCTTTGCATTTTTAATTTTTTATAACAAATATATAATTTTAATTATTTTAAAAATTTTTAACATTTTAAAAAATGGATGCCAATGTGATAACCAGTAATGTATAGATAATAATTATGTAATTATGGAAATTTTAAATTAATATTTTTGTACCTTATCGAAATGCTATAATATTGTTTGAACAATTTTATACTATATCAAAAATCGCTTATCTATGGTCAACAAAACAAGTGATATAAAAACTGAAACATTTCAATGTATAAATAATCTAATATTAGATAATAATCAAATGTTCAGTTATTTCTTAAAAAGAGTATTGGTGTTAATTTATATTTTATTTAAAATAATGTAAACGGTTTGAAACTATTAATTTTTATTTTTGTTTTTATATTGAATTATGTGGTTTTCGGTTATAAGTGTTTTGACCTAAGTTCCAAATGTTGTCATATTATGGTTAGACTATATAGAGAATGAGAGGTTTCTTTTTTAATATAATATGAATATTTCTGCCAAGAAAATGTTTCTAGAATTTTTATAAATTTATGTTCTCCGCTTACGTTTCGTTCATCCAAAATAATAGTACATTGCATTACGATAGTTGCTATTTTTGCTATCTCTCAGCAACATGTATATGAATACCACAAAATATTTAATTATTTAAAATGATATTTTTCTTGATTTTTTTATCTGTAAATTGATATATTATTTTGTAGCTGTTTTTAGGGATTATATTTTTTTTCACACAGAGCTAAAACCAATACATTTCTTAATTGGACCCAAATCTAAAGCATTCCATATAACTTTAAGAGTTAATATTTTATTATAATGTCCTTCTTTTTCTATAACTATTTAATTATAATATTTTCAATAAATTTTTATTTTATTTTACAATTTTATTGAAATATAAATAATTATCATATATTATATGTACAGGTCTATTGTACGCTTGGGGTATTTTATTTATGTTCGTCACAATATTGGTCGGAATCTTCAAAAAAGAAAAAGATTGCACATTAGAAGACGACCACGTAACGCTCAACATTTCTCAGAACTATTTGCTACTTAGAGATATCTTTAAGTTACGTAGTATTCAAATATTGGGGATTGCATTGTTGACAGTTAAGGTGAATAATTTAATAACATAAGGCATGAAATGTTGATATTTCAAAGTGTAAAAATCATATTATCAACATCAAGTTTAATGTAAAAGAAATTACGTTTTTCATTTTTTTAGAAAGAACTTTCCAAAGTATATTATTTTTCAACTAATAGATTCGATATTCATCGATATTCATTGAAAAAAAATCATAAACTATTTAAATAGCCAATTCTTTCATAATATTTTGAATGCATGTATATGGTTTATTTACTTATTTTTATCAATGTATTTTGTGAATAGACTGGATTTGCTGCAGCGGATCACGTATCACCTTTGAAACTTATTGACGCTGGTGTATCAAAGGACGATATAGTATTTTTAAACTCGTCGCTGCATCTAATTAAAATAATTGTACCACTTGTTGTAGCAAAATACACTTCAGGTCCAAAACCAATGAACGTTTATCTAAAAGCCACGTTTATCAAGTGAGTAAAATAAATAAGTTATAATAGTTTTCAATGATTTAATACAATACACTAGTCAATGGCACCATCTGAAAGAGTGGCAGTGTGCACATTGGAACTTCTACTATTTTCTGTGTACTACTGGTAATTGACCTGCATTTGAAAGTGTCAACTTGCCGCGCTGATAACCTATTCGTAACAGTCACGACGTATTACCGACACGAAAATAATTTACATGTCGGTAATATTTAAATATTAATAAATATATATTTACAAGTATTATAAATATTTAATTGTTTTTCATATTTTTTTTTCTTTGTATAATAATAGTATAACTTCATTAGATAATAATTTTAATTCTTAAAATTCTTAAATTAATCATCGAACCATATATACGTCGCTCAATATATTATATATACATACATCGATGAGTACAAAAATGCCCGTTAAAAAATCGATAGATTTTAATTTTTGCACATCTATTTAAAAACTGAAACGGTTCTCCTGATAGTAATACTATAAAGATAATTAAAACTTACACGGAAATTTAACTCACTCGTTTATACTAAGTTCCGCGAAACCTGTTTTTTTTTAATATTTAAAAAAATTAATTAAAAAATCTAACTAAAGGTCAGTGAATAGTGGCAAAAAGTTGTGTTATTCTTACACATTTATAAAATATATATTAACAATACTTAAAGTCAATCAGAGTAAAAATTGTTGTAAAATAAATAATAATGTACTGTGTACTTGTACAATATACAGAAGTAAGTAATATAGTTGAACGTCGTTGATAAAAGCAGTATTGGTTACGAAGGTCTTCGAATGCGTGAACTTCTGAGAAATAATCGTCGATTATGAACGTTAGTTTGATACTATTTTAGTATCCACTGCATGGTACATAGGAAGGTGTGTACTTGTTGCAAAAAAGTTATTTATCATTTATAAGAATGCTCTTATGAAGAGAACAAAGTAAACTAAAACTAAAACTAAAAAAAATTATCGATGAGGTCGTCAAAATTATTTACTTTATAGAATCCCTCCCGCTAAATAACTGTTTGTTCAAAATTCTATGTAAGGACATGATAAGTGTACATAAGAAAAGCAATTTTACTAATTTCACTAAAATTTAAATTGATAATTCCCGTTAGTCTGATTTTATAAGAACTTTTGGTTCGTTCTGAAAATATTGTTTTTAATGTTTTTATAATATGAAATTTTTAAAATTGTAATTTTTGTTGAAAGTAATCCTTAAATGAAATGTCGCATAAAAAATTATAGAAACAGAGTAGAGATTCCATAGTAAAAATGTACAAAAAAAATTGGTTCTACGAATAAAATAGGAAGAGTATGACTATTTTTATCGCTAAAATTTCATCTAAAATGCAACAAAAAATTAAGTTTTTGGAGAGTAAATTACGACCAACCATATTAAAATATAGTATCTTGTTACCACAAGAATTGCCATTTTAATAATATCAAATATTGGCGGAATTTCTTGTATGAGTGATTTTAATAAAATATTAATTTTACCTGAACCAATGAAATATTTTTCAACGTTTCGTAAATAATTTGAAAAATAAATTACAAATATTTTTATAGTATAATTTATCCATAAACTTAAAGAATACATGCAATAAATTAATATATTTTAAAATTTATATTTCAGATTGTTTTGGAATTTGGCATTTATCGTATTAATTTATTATACACCAAGTATAATACAAATTAATAATGAAGTAAATATTCCAAAGTATTACTATGTGATACTGTTATTCATATTTGCAATTCAAGAAGTAAGTTTGATAGAAATTATATTTATCATGTTTCAAAAGGCAAACACGTCAATTACTTATACTTTGAATTTCAATAGCAAAACGGTTTTATTAGTTGTTTATAGATTAATAATAATTATTAAACTAGTGCTAAAGCAATAGTACTTAAACTACTAATATACTTTACCTTCGATTATGTTTACAGATTTTATCTTATACCATATTTATAGCTTCGTTAGCTTTTTTTTCTCGGATAAGTGACACACGATTCGGTGGTACTTATATGACGTTATTGAATACATTATCAAATTTAGGAGGTATATGGTCATCTATAGTGATGCTTAAAATGGTTGATTATTTAACGTTAAAGAAATGTTCAATTGATTCCGGAAATTATTGTTTAACGCAACATCTTCAAAACGTAAGATACTAGTAATTTGTTCGCTGTTTATCGTACTCTTGCAAGTAAATTAAATCAAAATTTTATCGAAATATTGTTTTATTATTATTAATTTTATTTTATGTAAATGTTAGTGTTATAATCACGTAATTATAGTTTTATATTTCATTTTATAGATGTGCATTGAAAAAGGAGGTGATTGTACTACGATAATGAATGGATATTATGTAGAAATGATACTTTGTACTTTGATTGGGATAATTTGGTACAATATTTTTAAAAATGTTATCAAAGATTTACAAACTATAGAAGTATCTGAATGGTTGGTGAAAAATGTTAGATTACCTGTTACGGAAAAAAATAAACATGTATTTTAATTTATTGGACCGTGATTCGCGATTTATTATTGCATTATTTAATAGTTGCATGTAAAATATACAAGTTGTTCGTTAAACATTATTTATTGGTACAAATGTGTTGTAGTTGTACTTAATTTAATGCTAAATTAAGTGCTTTTTATAGTTTTAAATTTAAATGAATACATTTTAAAAACTTCATAAATTGAACACACCATATGGTAATATTATAAAAACTCTTTAAAACAATAAGTCGTATTCAATTTTATTATAAGAGATTATAATCCATCCTCTACCATATTCTATATTTTATAATGTCATTATTGTATTAACATTACTAATCGTAAAATGTTTTTAATGTATTTAGTTTTTTAACTATTTTTATTTAAAAATTTGCTCTTAACGTTTAGAGATTGAAGTAAGCAGTAGCTATATCAGTGTATGTAAATAGTTGCTCTAGCCACTAGTATCCATTCCATCAAGTTTCATGAGTCACGTGAAAATTTTGTTACGAACGAAAACTTAATTAATAGTATACTGTGTAACAATCACTTACGAATTTGAATCATATTAAATGTTAAATGTTGTAACTTGCATATATTTTATGATACACGATATAATTTTTTTAACTCTACTACAGATTTTTGGTTCGAATAAACCGAATTTAGGTATTTACACCATTATAATATAAAACAACATACTAAACACTTTTAACTATACATATTTATAATCAGCCGCAAAATGAGAGCCGTTGTGGAGATGAGGTTTTTTTTTTTTATGGTGATAGGCTCCTGGGTAAGCCTAGACACTAGCTTTTTCGTATTTGCCGGGCCAGTATTGGCCATCGTCTTCGGGGTAGTTGTAAGCTGCAGCCAACGGAGCCTTTTCGTATTTACCGGGGTAGTATTGGCCATCGTCCTGTGCATGGCTATAGGGTACAACCAACGAAGCCTTTTCGTATTTACCGGGGTTGTATTGGCCATCGTCCTGCTCTTGTTTGTAAGCTGCAACTAACGGAGCTTTTTCGTATTTACCAGGGTAGTATTGACCATCGTCCTGTGCATGACTGTAGACAGATACCTCGGCCTTTTCGTATTTACCGGGCCAGTATTTGCCGTCATCTTCGGCTGAATAACTGTTGTAGGCCACATGGCTTGGATAAGCAGAATAAGCGTATGGGTATACAGGTGGGACTACGATGGAGTAAGAGAGTATTGCTAAAAAAAAAATGTATTGGTTAACCATTATTTTCCCTCTATCAATTAAAATACAATACACATTGTTACGATTCATGTATTATAGTTGTTAAAATATATACTTACGAGCTGAAGCAATAGCACTGCGTACGACCAAGGCGATGAATATCTGATAAATGAAAAAAAAAACAATAATATATAACTACATTGTTTTATAAATATAAGTAATCTACGTGTAAACTAACAGTCAGTTCTTATTGTCACTCAAATAACTTAGAATAGTTTTTTTTTCTATATTATCCATATAGAATATTATACTTCGTTGACAAATATGAATGAATATTTTATGGTTGGTTAATTTTTATCTGCAAGTGTATTGCTTATTATTGATATTTTCTCACAAAGACGTGAATTGTTTTCTACTTTGATGTTAAACATTTTTGATTTTTTATATGGGAATCATCGTTATATAATAATAAAAAAAAAAAAATCGCTAAAGTTAATGTAACATAAGACTACGTAAATCGGATTTCTAAAATTTAAATTTGTCAAAGTACACCTTATCTGTAAAAGTACCGATTTGTCATTTACCAAACGAATGTTGTCTGGTGAAACGTTATCGCGTATACGAACGTCACTTACCAGATACTTGAACGAAGCCATTTTCGTTATCCTGCGGATTTTTCGCTTCTAGATCTGCAAACGTTTCAACCTGCGATCGAGACGCGTGGTGGTCAGCTATGCACGGACAAGACGAACGGTACTAGATGCCGGACGGGTGCACAGTATTTATGCACGCTCGCTGATCGCGGAATGTCCGCGAAGGACTTACCCTGCTCTTACCCGTTGCAAGGGCGTTGCCCGTTCGGAAGACCGGACCCCGCGGCGCAACGGTACTAAGTGCCCTGGTGACCTTGCGCCTGCGTTTACGGTGACCTCGAAGGAGTTGAACCGACCGAGAACATTGTGGACGTTGAACGTATCTGCGTAATAACCGAACGCCAAACAGATATATTAATATTTCTACCATTAGGCGTTTCCCGGACGTAAGCCGTGTCGAGACGTATCGAGCACATGTTCATTCGCGTACATCACTGCGGAACACGTTTGAATTTATACGAAAATGATATGTGCACCCGGTTAAGAGATAAAAGTATCCAAAGCCCGGATTAAGGATCACTTGGGCCCCGGGATGCCATGCACTTAAAGGGCCTCGTTTCAACTTGAACTTAAAAATTAATTATATTACTACATATTAAGAACTGTATATTATTATTTATTGTAAGTATATGTTTATACTATACAAATATATATATATATATATAAGACAGATAAATGAATGTAATAATTTAGGTATTATACACAATATATATATATATATATAAAGAACACACTTTATAGGTTATTAGAGCTAAAGTTACATTTTTTTCTTGCTTTCTGTTTTGCGAATTGTTGTAAACTTTCATTGAAATCTATTAATTGCAAAATATCATATTCTGAATATAATATCTTTAACGATGTTAAATTTTCTTAAGTCTGGCTAGTTCTATATTTATATTTTATTCTTGTTAACTTTGAAAATGCTCTTTCGGCTAAATAATTGACGACTGGGATAGTTAATTATAATTTAAGAGCAATTAAAATGTTTGGGAATATATCCTGCAATGATTTTTCATAAAACTATTTTAATAAACAAAAAGTATCACTTTCATCAATTGATACCTTACTTAAATTTAAAATGTATTATCATTTAGTAATTTCTCGTCGTGATATAAAATTAAGAATATATTTTATATATTTTTAATAATTTACCTTCTAAAATTTAGTATTTTTTTTTGAAAACGGTTTTGAACACTTTAAAATAATATATTATGGGGACCGTGCCCCCTTGGCCCCTCCCCCTTAATCCGGGCTTGGAAATATCGTTCTATTGTCTATTTGTCCACTTTCGGCCGCATCCGAACTCGACGGACGGCCATCGAAAAGTTATACGAGGCCCGAGGTAAATTTTTTAGCGGGGCCCTAGAGTGAAAAAACTCTCCGAAAAAGGTTATGCCAGAAAATAAAATAAACATTTTTATGGATGCCTGTTAGTATTCGTACAGCATTTATTTTTATTTATGTAATATATTTATAAACATTTTTCCCGGCCATGGATATTATAATTTATCATCAAAGCTTTAACCACGAAAGGCGTGGGCTCGGGTGCGGAACCACTAAAATGACGGAGTCACCCTGGACTTAGAACAGCTGTCCTTTCTTCCCTGCCATTCCATCGGTGCTGGTCGAGTGTAAAAATTATTGTCTTTTTATCCTTCAATGACATCAAGTTCAATTAGTTAGTTTGATTTGATTTCTTTACATCTACCGATCGTTTATAGGAATGTAAATTAATAGACTTCGACTCCGAATTCAAAGTCGGTACATGATATTCTTAGCGACTAAGATTTTTGCAAGAACAAATGCTATAATATCGTTTCTCTTTCGTGAAAAAATGTTAATGGCTACATCTATAATATAAAATATAATACTCTTAGTTTCATAAACTAAAGCGGAATAGTTTTCTGAAAATGTCGATACATAATATTGCATCGAATCGAACCAGTTGTAAATTGTGTATGAGTAAGATGAACGGAGTAGAGTATTGACTATTTTCGGAAGCATTCCACGTTCCGCTAAGGCAACTTATAACCAAAAACTAGTATTTAATAAATCTATTTTTTTATTCCAGATTATAACATTAAATTACATATATATAAATATAAATTCTCTTAAAAAATTGAAAATGTTGACACTTTATTCAAATCGTATGTGCCACATTTAAAACAAAATATTTATTTATTTCGTAAGTATAACATGTTGTACAGGTATATACATATGTCTTAAAATGTTAGTTTTATCTATATTTTTAAAATTATAAATACCAAAATAAATTAAAAATATACAAGAGCAAAGGTAAATAATTAGTTTAAACATTTTAAATTATCTTTAATTTAATTATTGGTATCCATATGTAAAGTATTAGGGAAGAGAGCAAAAAAAAAAATCGTGTATTTTTATTCTTATTTTATTTATTTATATTAATTATAAATAATAATTTATTAAATTATAAGTCCATTTAATTTTTCAAGGGTGAAAGAAAGTGCCACGTACTGCCACTTCTTTAATATGAGTGCCTCGACTTTAACTATTTTAATTTTTAAAAAAATTATTATTTCCAATCTCAGTTGCAATTTTATTACAAAGTTTTATGTTGGTTAATTTTTCTTGTTTTAGATTTAATGGCCCGTTTCTGATTGCTTGAAGTATATTTATAATTATTAGTTGTAAATTTTTTATTTTTGTGTGAGCCATGTTGTTTATTCATTTTTTGAAAAACTTTCTTCTGCTTTTGATTCTTAGGACATTGAATATTTTGCTCCTTTTGCTTTTTTTGACTTCCAGTTAATTCAACTATTAATGAAGGATTAACTGCTTTTGACTTCACTTGACACACTTCCATAATATTTGTCAACTGATCCAAATAAAATTTAGTTTCATCTTGATTCTTACTATGGCCAAGTATAATTGCTAATTTTATTTCATTGCACATTAGTTCAGCTAGATTGAATACTTTGGAATCATCTTTAATAAATATAGATCTGTGATCCTAAAAAATTATGTAAATGCTAATTATTGTTTTAAAAAAATCTGTACATACATTTATAATTATTAATTTTTCCAAACGTTTAGAAAAAAATAATTTGAAACGTATGTACAATATATACTTACGTTTCAAATGATTTTTTTCATTTTATGTACAATATATACTTAATTATTTTATTTTATTTTTATTTTATGTACAATATATACTTAAAAAAAAAATGATAAGAATTTTCCATCAGAGAATGTAATTTGGCATCCAGTCAAAGATTAATTGGTATACAGAAGAATGTTAATAATTTAACTTTCCCCAATTCTTACCGTAACAATATTACTGTTGGCAATGTTTTTGTCGTCAATTAACATCATGAACTGTTCTACGCCAACAAGAAGATTATCAGAATCTTTAAATAATATTGAATATGAACAAATTTGAGCCATTATTTTCCACCTATACCTTCCATCATATTTTTCTAACAAGTTAATTAAATCCAGTATCGGTCTACTGCCAATCTCGTATTTTTCTGCGATCAATTTTAAATCATTTTCTAAATCATCGTCTTCCTTATTTTTCACGTCATTTTGAATTTTTGTATTATCCAAATATACTTTATTTTCATTCTAAATAATCAAATTAAATATGCTTTACGTTACTTGCTCTAAAATAAATAAGGCAAGTAGTGTATAATATATAATGTATTTATGAGCTCATGTAAGCTTAATTATTTTCTAAGGTTAAGTTTAAAAATGGTTTTATGTTAAATATTCTGAACTGAAAAATATTCTAAAATAATATGTTAAATCTTAAATTATGAACGAAGTGGTATTAAACATCTTCAATTAATTTGTATTAATGTTCAATTAAGACTATATATAATTTATTAGTTAAAATGGGACATCACAAAACCTTATAATTTTATAAGTTTTAGTATATTTATCATTTTAAGAATTAAAAATAATGTAATAGTACATTATGCATGTACTCGTACACCATGTCTATAATTTCAATAGATTTACACTTTAAATCCCATTTTTATTAAAAATTATTTTTATTATTTCTTACTAATTGCTTATAAGTATCAATCAATTCTCTAAAAATATCAATGATTTCTTTTATTGCTCGAATCACTGTAGGATCATTAAAAGACACATTTACTGCAATTGATATCATTTGTTTAATAAGAAGAATATTTTCATGGGGTAAATATGGTAGCGTAATTAAAGCTTTCGCACATTTTACAATCAAATGTGGATCTTCAGGTTCCATAATGACGATTGACCTAAAAAAAAATTTTAAATATTCAAAAAGTTATATTTTTTTCTAATTAAATTATAATGAACTTTGGTATCATTACTTTATTAGTTCTATGATATTATAGAAATCTTGTTTAGTTTTTTCCGGTGTATTTGTTTTTATTTTACTTTTGTCAAAATGATAATGATATAGTATTTTATTTGTCATCAAACGCATTCTGTGGAAGTCAAAATTTGGATTTGGTCGGTTTGACAAAATAATCGCATGCTGTATGGCATCAAACTCGGACGCAGTTGGACACGATTTATTGCTCATAAGATATTGTCTTTGAGCTGTTAGTGCTAGTGAATAAATGAATTTCCACTGGGCGGTTTCTGAGTCTAAATCGCATGCTTTTTTCGCATACTGAACAACATTTAGTAATGTTTTACCGCCAATTTCTATATATACGGCAGCATTTATAGCATGAACTGCTGCTCTTGATTTCACGTTCATAGAATTAAATCGTGTTATTGTATTGTACAACTAAAACATAAAATTTAATCAATGATATTGAAATAAAAAACAAAAAATTTTCTGAAACGGTAAAATCAATTATTATTAAATATTTGTTGCTCAAAAAATATAACATAATATACAAATAATTATAAGATGACAAAAAACCATAATACCATAATAGTTTTATTGATTATCACGTCGTGACTTATGTGTATCAATGATTTTTAAACATTTTTTTTTTTTAACATCAACATTTGCACGGTATCTACGTGTACGTGACATTTACTTTATAAATGTTATTTATATAATTGATAATAAAAATTCAACCGTAATTTATTATACTTATATCTCATAAGTACTGACATTTTGCAATTAAATGAGTTTATAAAATAAAAAAGAACACATACGTCATAAAACTAAATTTTTAATAAATAAAAACAAAGTTAAAATGTATATACCTACAATATTAATCTATACATATAAAATCCAAATACCACTCACTCACTAATCTCTATATCTCAAAAACTACGCAACGTACGGACTTGAAATTTGGACTAGAGATTCTTCTCATATTTTCACCGTGCAATAAGAAAATATTTTCAAAAATTTTGGGTTTTAGTGGATTAATTAACAATTATAATTATTCACCGCCAATACGTATTGTGCGGCACGGCGGTCCGCGAGTTTCCAGCTACCCACAACCTATTCTTTTTGTCCGTCGTCGTCGTGTAGATAATAATTGTTCCGAGAAGTTTATCGATAAAAATAATCTCATGCATCGCGCGCACACTAATACTAATATTACATAATATAATATATATTATATAATTTTATAACCACCAACAGTTATACCAAACTTGGCTTTAAATAGTATAAAGTAAAAAGTAAAAATTAAAACCTATGTCACGGCCAAAAATGTTCCATGTGAAGCCGGGTAATTAAGCTAGTGAAGTATAAAATAAACATAAAATATTAACTGTTTTTACATAAGTTATGATTGTAAATATCTGTCAAGAAATATTATTATTGATTTCCTTTACTTTCTGTCGATATTTTCTATCGTAAGTTAGAAATATGTATTATTTTACTTAAAAATATTTAATTGGTATTAGAAGATATAGGTTTTGATATTTTTATCAATATATATTATAACAAATGACAATAAATTACTTAAATGGCTTAACATAATTGGTTTTTGATTTGTAAATATACTTTATAATTACCTAGTATTATATTAGCCGAGTTGTTATTAGTCACTTTTTCCGTGGAAATGAAATATATTATTCACAATTATGAGTTAAGTACATGTAAATATAAATGTAAATGTATTGATTAATATTTAATCAATGGTATTACTTACAAATACACTGCACTATTTTGCTCTTTGAGGCGTTATTCTTAAAATAAATAAATATAAAGCTTCTATGTTAGAAAAGCTTTAGTTATGTCATTCTTACTATTATCATGTAGTCAAATGAAGTTTGTTTTGAATTTAGAAAAATATTAATGTTAGAGCAATGTTCAGATTCTATTATTGTTTTTGTTATTTTAAAATATTTTAGTGATAAAATATCTTAGTTAAAACGTATTTATTCATTTATTTTATTTTTTATTTTATTTTATTATAATTTACGCCATTCGGCTTTTAAACAAGTAATCAATTAATATAATTAATATCGAAAAAATATTAAATAGATATGAATTACAAAACAAAAACAAGGTAAAATTTAAAATGTGTACACAAGTAAGATTTAACAGTTGACCAAGATACGAAAATATTAAGCATTGAGTTTATTGATGATAGACATCATCCTAACTAGAGGATAATTTTTTGCAAAGTTAGATAGATTCGTAGGTAGGTAAA
The DNA here is from genome assembly GCF_003268045.1 of Sipha flava. Lineage (NCBI taxonomy): Eukaryota > Metazoa > Arthropoda > Insecta > Hemiptera > Aphididae > Sipha > Sipha flava. The sequence continues at coordinate 639,764 of NW_020272220.1, forward strand.
ACAATTCCTTAGACCTGGTGCATCGGGGTATTAGAATGTCGTGCTGTTTTAACAAGCGGGATGCATTGATATTTTCTTCAATCAATCCATTAATAAAATACAACAGAAAATAATATGGCGTTCGGTTAGAGATTTTAAATTTAACTTATCACTAATAATACTGTAGTCGGGGGGGTGGATGGGGAATGTTCAGGTGGTAATTAGCAAAATTCAGAAAACGATTCTGAACTCTGTCTAGACACCGCATGTCACCTAAGGTGTAAGGAGACCAAATCACGGCACTGTATTCTAATAAGCTTTTATCTAATGAGTAATACAGCACAGATAAGTATCTGTGATTATTATAATTTATTTATCTGTGGTATTTGGTTGAATCAAACTTTGATTAATGTCGCCTAATAAGACCTAGAACACGGAGCGCTTTGAAAATAATAAAATCAATATGAGATCGAAAATCCAGTGGGAGGGACGTAGAGGAAGCCCAAATCCCTAATTTTAGTAACGCGTGTGAGGGGCAGACTGTCGAGGTAATAATCAAAGCTAATAAAAACTTTTGTGCGATAATAAGTCATCACTTTACACTTATTAGTATTAAGAGTTAACCCCACAGCGTTACACTAGTTAGCGAATTTAACCAATACATTCTGTAGAATTAAACAGTCATCCAAAGATGATATAGCATAAAAAAATGTTGGCATCGTCAGTGAACAGCAAAACGCGGCAAGGTGTAATTTGCGAACAGTGTTAATGAAAAGTAGGCTGCCTTGAGGAACACCGGATAGGACTTGAAACTGTGCTGACGTTTTACCGAAGAGAGTTATGAACTCCCTACGCTCGCTCAAGTAAGATTTTAACTAAGATAAAAGTGGCTCTCCAACACCGAATTTGTCAAGAAAGTAAATCAAGGTACCGTCGTCGATTGAGTCGAATGCATTTGAAAAGTCAGTGTAGATGACATCAACTTGTTGTTTTAAATTAAAAGACTCGTGCAAGTATGAACAAATGAACAAGAGTCGACGGATCTAGATACTATTGAGTGATCAGGGAAAAAACCGTGTTGGGTTTGAGAAATAGTCGACAAAAGCGATCTTTCAATACGTTTGAGTACTATTAACTCGAATATTTTACTTAGTAATGGAAGAACAAAGATAGGTCGGTAGTTGGTAATATCTGCCGGATTTCCTGCTTTTAAAATAGGAGTAACGAGGTTGCATTTCAAGACTGATAAGAAAACACCTTCAGCAAGCGATTTATTAAAAATCGAACAGGTCGGTGAACTGAGTACGTCGTGGTATAGATATAGAAGAGGCGCAGCTATTCCATTTATTACATTATAGATGAGTAACGAAATTGGATTCTGTAAATTGTTTTTATAAATATTGATATTCATGGAGTGTATTCCAAAGATTTCATTAACTTAATTTTACTGTCATTTCGTGTATACATTAATATTAAATTCATAAATTTTTGTTATTATTTTTTTTTTTTTTAATTACGAGTATTTTGTATTATAAATTCAAGTAGCTATGGATAAGTTATTATTTGTCATGTTCTTATCAAATATGATATGATAAGTAGTCAGGAACGTATTTAGACTTACTTCTAAGGAAGGGGGGGGCGACTCAAATTTTTTCCTTAATTCAAGCTCAAAATGTACAAATAAAATGTTTGGTAATAATATTTAAATCATGTAAATCCTTAATATTTGGGGGTTTTTTTTTTAATCTAATGCCGGATCCACTTAGAATTGAATTTTGTTTAGTTTTTTTTTAACACTTGTCTGTGTCTTAAAAGTTACGCTTGTATTTTTTTTTTTTTTTGATTTTTCACTAAGTATGAACCCGAAAAAAAGCCCAATTCAGTATTTATAGCTAGGTATAATTTGATTTCATTATACAATCATCCACATAAAAAAAAATTTGAAATGTGTATCTCACATATAATCGATTCAATAAATATGGAATCAGAGGAGGGAGGGTGATCACCCCTTCACCCCCCTAAAATACACCCCTGTAGGTAGTAGGAAATATTTTATGAGAAACAATACAATAATAATGTTTTTAAAAATATTATTTAAACTATTTTTAGCATTATACGAAACCATGAAGTGAGATATATGGTTTTTATTAGTATTGTTTCTCATTTTAAGGTTTTTTTTTTTACTTTATTTAATTTTTGCATATTAAGATTTAAATTGAGTATTTGAATAATTACCTGCCAACATAGCGTTTTATTAACAGCATACAGTACATGACACAAGGTAGACATAATAATATGCTTTAATCCATCTCTAATATCCTGATAAAACCGTTCATTTTCATTGTCTAATTTATCTAGCCATTCCCAAATGTCTTTCAATTTATCATGAGCTTTGTCAACTTGGTTCGTTTTAAACAGTCCACAGCTGATCATTAAATTACTAATGTACCTGAAAAATGAAAAAAAAAATCTTATGCTGTATTCTTTTTTTTTTTTTTAACTATAGGTAAAATTACTTAAATTGTAACATTGTAATAAGATTTATTGTTATAACTTAAAAATTATAATTATTACATTCACGTTTAAGTATTATTCTTCTTTTAAAAAAAAAGCAAGTATTATAGTTTGAATATTAATTAACCATTTGAATGTGAATGCTATGAACAGAATTTAAAGAAATTCTAAAACAAATTTAACAGAAGATATTTAATACTACAATCTAGGTACACCTCACTAGGTACGTAAAGTCCAAAACAAGATTTTATTGTAAAAAACACTTCTTAAAATTTTAGGATAATGTATTATAAGTAATTATAAATAAAGTTCGAGTCCTAGCAGTTGTGATTAAATACAATAATGATGTTTGTTTCATCTCATTTATTTTATATAGGTTTTGAAATATTAGTCAAACACTTAAACAAATATTAAATTAACACTTTTAAGATGTTGAATTCAATTAGGTAGATAATATTCGTGATTAAATCTAGATGTTTTAAAAAAAAAAGTTTTTTTAAGATTAAGTACAATATACATAATTCATAATTTAAATAAAAATATAATTACTTTTCTAATGAAAATGTGATAGAAGATATGTTCATATTATATTTTCCATATTTATTTTTGATGTGATCTATGATGTTCGTTTTCCACACACCGGACTCCAAATTCCAAGTAAACGGACACTGTAATAACTTTAGATGTTTTTCCGTGACTTTATTACACCGTCTGTTAATTATCATAGTCGCAGCGTCAATGTCATTTTCCAAATCGGCCATCTCGAACACGGTGTTATTTTCAAAGACATTTTGGTGGCCGTTCATCTCCATTTTTGGAATCGATTCTTCCTCGTTGTAGAAAGGTTCGACCACAGAAAGATAATTGAAATGTAGTTCCGTTGAAAATATGGTATTATCGCATTCACTCAAATCGTCAATGGCATCAAATTCGCGTAGAAGTTCTTGGATTATTTGCTTCGAATTGTTTACGTTTATTATATCGGTGGACTTAACGGATTTACTTTTATTCCTACTGCAGTTTTTGAAAATGAGCCAAATCATTTTTAATTAAATCACTGGAATAATACTTAACACTCAAGACGTTAACAACAATATTAATTTGATTACTTTGAATAAAAATTTATTATGAATTAATTAATACTTAAACGGTTTTCAAATGTTAGTAAAACTTGTTCTTGATAATAGAGGAGCAATATAAGTAATTGCACACTCAATATTAATCATACAACTGTACGTATAATTCTGATGTACTTTAAACATATTATTTAACACTATCTTTAAGTTTCAGTGTACAACATACCTATAGTTCTTAGATAATCAACTTATATCCTGTGTAATTGTACACCGTGCTCCGCTTAAATTTCTTCCACAGACATTATCAATTATTTAATTTTATAGATATGTTGACATGTTTTGGAACGAAATATCTTAATTACTTTTCAATATTATGTTTAATTTTTTATTTAGGTACTCCAGGCACTAATCGAATTTATTATTTAAAATATAAAAACAACTATACAATAAAAATGATTTGTAATCAGTTATTACTTATTGATACATTATAAGTAGTAGCTATCTAGGTACCTAAATAATGATTCTGATGATTGTATGTATATAATCTCACACTTGTAGTTTTACCTATTCAAGTATATAATGATAACCAATGATCATATTGTAATATAAATGTGTGAGTTTAGCTTGTTGACCTGTATCGTCTATACTCTAGCTTATAGATATAATAATTGTTATCTGGTATTAAACATTGTTAAATGTCTAAATGTCATACCTATGTATAGCTTTCAACCATAGCTGTTTGTACCGAACTATTTAAATAGGTATATCAGTTTCTTCGTATCATTTGTGCTGTCGTGTGTGTTGAAATTACTATTTCCGTGTATATAAATGCTAATTAAAATTCATATTTTGAATGACCTTTCTTTTTTCTATGCTCTGGCCCCCTTGATTTTCATTATCAATTTTTGTACATGGTGGATACTGCCTTTTTGCTTAGTACCTAAACTCCATACTCTTTAGAAAACTGTGTATAATTTTTCCTATTTATCTCTTTATTAATGGCTTATATGACGATTTTGCTAATTACATAAAAAAATTGAAACAAAATTTAGAAAATTTCAGTATAAAAAAACCTATTTTTTAATTTTTGGCGTATATGGACATTAGGTTTAGTAGGGCAGCATATACCTCACTTACCTATCTGTTGGTCATTTGATGTGTCTTTATGCACCGAATGCTAGATTGCAAAAATCTTCGATTAGGTTTTACGTATTAATTCGCTTATGGATCTTTTTTGTTAATATGGCCCATGGTTGTTTCTATTCAACAAAAAAAATGAAAAATTTTACAAAATACATTATAAAAAATAAATAAAGAATTCCAAATTATTATACTTACAAGTTTTGAATACTGGTAATAGTCATAAACAAGGATAATTTGTAACTAACTGATTCAAAAACAATTACATTGTAAATGATGACTTTGGATTTTGATTTTTTTATTAATAAGAAATAGAGTATGTTTGTTATCAATATAACAGGCATGGAAGTAGAAATAAATAGCAATGTTTATATAATATAATCTATAAAACTATAATAATATAATCAATAATCTATAAACCTTGAATAAATGAAGCGTTTGGAGTTTATCGAATTTCGCACTAAAGTATATTCGATTTAGTGAAGGTTTTGTACTGATAAAACAAATATTCAATTATAGGGACGTCTATATAATAACTTTCCTGATTTTCTTTCTATTCGTCCTTTTTACTGTAACACATATTTTGTATAAAAACTTGGTTTATTTGATTAATGTTTTCGTGGATTGATATGATATTGATTGATATGATAATATTTATTTTTCTCTTTATATATATATATTCATAGACATCTCAAATTGTGAAACGGTAAAAAGTCGTATTTCTATAATCTTAATTTGATCATTAACTAATTTTCAACGTTTTTTTACGATGGACTGCAACAATATGTCATCAGATAATGGTGGAATATATTGTTTGAATTCTGAAAGATCAAAAGCATTGAAATTGTCTCAATCCAATAACATGCATATGACATCAACTAGTTGTGCATATAAAAGTGCCAAAAACTGTAGTCCCATACACTTCAACAATCTTCAGGCTCATAGCAACCCCATCAAGGGGAAAAAAATCAAAAAATTTGGTTTTTTTCAACCGTATGATTCATTCGAATCCTATACGAATTTTAAGAAATACCTATCCTTTAAACATTAACAAAAATTCTCGCACTCTTCATAAATCGAAAAATATTTTGAGTACAAAATCATCCCTAGTCGCTAGATCTATGCATAACATTTCAAATAAAGAGAATACAAATGATTATATAGATAAGTTAAATTCACATCATAATACAATATTCCATCCGAATCAAGCTGAAAATATCGAAATTCAATTACATGATGAAAATAGTTCAAATAGTAATAAAAATTAAGACAGTAAAACATTTAATGCAAAAGCAAAAGTTGTTTCTAATAATTCAAAAATAGCAAATGATATTAGTGTATATCAGGTGCAGCAACTGCAGTAGGTACGGTCGATAATCAGTTGTAAACAGTCGAGTCCCAAACTATTAAGGTAACACGTTACCTATATATTTAGGGAACATTTTTATTGGCAATCCCATTTCATATGTTATTTTTGAGTTACTAGAAACAAATTTTCCCTTTGCATTAAATGTTTGACTGTCTTCAGAAACGAACATACAAAATATGATGATACATTTTTGTATATATGAAAAATCTGCAACAAATTTAAGTGCACAACATTACAATGATTATTTGGAACTTAGTCGTTTCAATCGTTTTCTTACCGATCTTAATCCACTTTAATCTATTGGTAATGGTACTGATGATGACATTTCACCGGCTGAAAACAAATTATTTGCTTTGTCTCAACGCGTTAGAGAAATAAATCGACAATTTCAATATTCTTGATAATGTAATTTTCAATAAAAAGCAAACCGAAGACATATATAGAAGAAATTATAAGATAAGCAGATATACTATATCAAACTGAGGCCTCAAGTATTTTCAAGAATTTAATGTCAAGTTACTGTTTGAAATAACCCTCACACACTATTTATGAATATATTACATAGCATTCAAACACAATATTATAATTAATAGTGCGTTAAATAGAAATTACAAACCATATTTTTTAATATAATTACTAAAATAAGTGGTGAAAAAATAAAACATTGTCCTTTAATGTTGTTCCTAATTTTATTTAAACATATTTAAAATATATAACTACCTAGTATGTATTTTAATGTCCATTAATAAAAGACACTAGTAGTGTATTTGAAAGTAATTTCAATCATTAAATATTATATTGTAACGATTAATGAATAATGAATAAAATTATTTTAATGAAAAATAATTAAGAAAAAAACTTTTTATTCGATATTTCAAAATAAAATTTAACATCACACTTGCCTACAATGTTTAAAATAATAATTCAATGAAATAATAATATATTATTAAGTTATTAATAATATATATAATATATTTATATAAAAGAATATATACAATATTAATTTCTAATAACTTTTCCAATTCATCATTTGATAATCTCTTGTAATAAAACATTACATTTATAAATAAAATTTGATGAAATCATTATATGCTTATATTTTAAACAGTTGTAAGATATTTGTTTAGGTACTCATACTCATACTCATATCTGTACTATAGAAGTACATTGTTAAGTTAACAATGTTAACTATAAATTATCCAATTGTTTTTGCAAAATTTGGTGAAGACCAGATACTTTTAATGGAAGAAAATTGAAATCCATTTGGAAAATAAGTACTTTTATGATAATATTATTTATTTATATTTTATTTATAATATGTTTAAAATAACAAATTTATCAAGAATTTATAACCAGAAATGAATTTAAGTGTTGGAGCACTGGCACATACACTGAGTACCATACCATACCAATACCATTAATAAAAATTTTTTTAAGGTTTTGAGATTTTATATAACGTATACGATTTTAATTGTAAATATTTTAATGAATTCCTATTAGTTAGTTGTTACTATAAAACAATTGGTACCTATTGATTTATTATGCAAGTGGGTAGGTACGGGCTTACTTATCGAATTAAATAATTTTGGATTTTTTACCATGTATCCCCTCGATCATTTTAATTGTTATACCTACACCAGATTCAGAAAATGGGCCACTAGTATAATAATAGCGTCTATGAGGGGAAATATGCCAATTCCACCGACCACTCCAAACTGTACTAATTACTAGCCAAAACCGAAATATGTTTATAACCAACGCTTATTAGTCATGTTTAACACTGCGTTTCACTAAACACTGTGCTCGTTTGTCTTATGATTTCCGATTATCTAATATCTACGAAGTTAGTAACTGTAGTATAATTTATAGTTTGAAATTAGTGCTGGCCAAGAATAGACGAAAAATCAATTTCAACTATTCTGCGGTGGAGGTATACTGTATTACGTGCCGTGCATGATTACACGGTAATATCATTACTGTAGGTTGAAACGTTGGTCACACTGTCTGAGCAATCTCCAGAAATTTGACTGTATTTACAAAAATGATTATTATCATTTATCACTCAGACTGTTAGATTTAATGCTGAAGAGTTGACGTCGAGTCGTTACGTGTATTTGGATATCTTAATTCGTGGATAGCTGTCAATTTTGGAGTAACCCGTACTGTTACTGTTGAATAAATAAATATAAAATAAAATAAATGTGAATATTAGTTAATTGTTCTGTAGTGTATAAAGTAAGTAATTTTTATGAGAATCGAATTATTTTAATGTATTAAAACGAATTGATAATTATTGATCATTACATATTTTAATATATTATTGTACATTAATCAAGTACTATGGAACTATTTGTTTTTAATATTATTTTTTTTCAAATAGGAAGATAAATTGAAAATGATTGAAATTAATTACCAAGAGAGGACTGCTGGAATCATCTAATAAATGCTAGCAATATTTGTAAGTAAAATAATATCTGTTCATTTTATTGTTACTTAAACGTTGTACAACAATAGCTGACCATAAAAATTCAGTTTTATTTTTATTATATTTCTTGTGCTGGATTTAGGGAGGCAGGGGCAAGTGGGTATGCTTGCTTCAGGCACTGTTAGTACTAAGATTGCTTTTCAGTTTATAAAAAATTAAAAATATCATGAACTTTACACTGTACTACCATCTATGTATGTGCTTTAATTTTTATTAGCCCTGGTTGTCAAATTCCCTAGATACGGTACTGCGTATTTCATGCTTATATTAGTTGCTACAATTCATATTTAGTAGATTATATAACTTATAAATTCCAATGTTGTATTAGCTAGTAAACTAATCAAATTAATATTTAATGAATTAAAACAAATTTTTTTTTGCTAAATATTATTAAGTATTAGTTTGGTATTAAATTTATAAATTTTCAAATGTAATGTGATTATTTATGTAAAAATATTTAACTAATAATAGCTTATAATTTTAGGTAAATTCTATCTTCTAAATATTTATTTATTTACTAACAGGCATCTGTTCTTTTACAAAGTGTAAATTAAAAACATATTCTGACTAAACAATACAATAACAACAACAACTAAAATAAAAATTGATAGTAATATTAAAACTATATAGATAAGTAAAGAATTATGACAGTAAAATAAATATCTAGAGCCATTGTGAATTTTCATTTAGGATTAATAATAATTAAAAAAAAAAAAAAAAATTAAAAAAACAATAACTTCAATTTCATTAATTTAGTTCACATAATTCATGTTTTTTTTTTTTAATAATAATAATTCATTAAAAAAAATTTTTTTCCATTAAATTTCAAATAATCTGTATAAGTATAAAGTTATTAAATATTTTAAAATTAATTTTGGAAAAATGCAGATAACTAGTATGAAGAGATCACATTTATACTCAGTATTTCAATTTTTCATAATTATTTTCTTTGGTTAATAATTGGTGTACTATAATGATTTAATTGTTATTATATATGATTATTTTATTATTATTAATAAATATAAGTTAGTATATAATAGGCAATTGTATAAATATGAAAGCCTTACCTGTTTCCAGGATAAAATATAAAATTTATTATTTTGGTAATCAATTGATTTTGAATTTATTAAATATTAGTACTGATTATCATAAATTATGATAAAAGTGTGTTTTAATTTGTTTTAATTTTGATAATTTAATTTATTATACCTTTTACAATTCATCATTTAATTTAATTCTATTGAATCTCATTTTACGTTATTAATGTTTCTTATAGATTTTACACAATATAATTTTATCCTTATACTATATAAAAATACTCATTAATTACCAAGTGAGCAATATTAATGATTTTATTAATCTGAAATTTATTTGGATTAAATTTATCCATCTAAATGTATTGAAAGTAGCTGTATTTTATCAAGTTTTTATTTCATTTTTTAATTTGTACAATGTCTTTTTTTTGTGGAATAGATTTTTACATTTATTTAACTGTTTTCTCTCTTTTAATTTATTAATATATTTAATAAATTTAAACACGATGAATTTCAAGTTTTTTATAACATTTGTTTTACATATTTTATTGATAAATATGTTTATTTATAACAGTAATTATTTCAATATATTATGTAATGTAAACTATTATTAATTTTGTTCATTCAATAAAAGTAGTGTTTTGAATTGTTGTAACTTATAAGTATAAAAAAGTTTACTAAAATAATTAGTGTTAAAGTATTCTTTTATAAATTATTTAGTTTTTATTTTAAATAATTTATTTAATACTATAGCATTGGTCGCTATTTAAATATTTATAATTTGTAACACCAATTACGAAAAAAAAATCAACCATTATATTGAATGATGAGCATAGCCATTAAGGAATCATCAACTCTGTTGTAAAATATTTTGTACAAACTAAATATATTATATATTACAACATTGTATTAATTTGGACACATCCCTTATTGTTATATACAATTAAAATATAGAAATACGTTTAAAACTATCATAATTCAATTTTTATTTTGTCAGTAGTGTTTTGTATATTATTTCTCACCGAGTTCGTTTTTATAATTCAAGACCTAATTAAATTAACATATTTTTATGTCAACTATTCATTGTATGCTAAACATACTATCAATTACATTTATACTTATACTATAAAAAAAGAACAATGCATGTTTCTGCATTAATAATTTAATTTTTATCACAAAATACTGATTGAAAATAATAAATTTTTTGGATTATCCCAGTTTGTTGAGGACTATACGGAGTCTAATAGTACCTCCATGTTTCCCTGTTCATATTTTACTCATAGAGTATCAATATTTTCCTTGATCCTGTCTTTTTTCTAATAATTTGCATATTATGTTATCTGTATATGTATTTTTATTTGATTTCCAACTAAAAATAATTATTTCTCATATTTTCTATCTTACTCTAACAAATTCAGTATAGCAATATCTATGCTAGTAAAGAGTTAACAGTTTTATTTTTGGCTTTATTTTTATTGATATTTAAAAGTCATTTCACTTTGATAACTTAACATTCAAATCTTATACTTCTAAATTTAATAAATAGTGATTGACCTAGAAAAATTTCATTTTTTATATCCATTAATTTACATTTATTTTAGAAGATCATGTTTAGATAGGTATGTTTCTAAATTGTATCAATTATTTTATTTTGTCTAAAATATAAAATAAATGATATTATTTAAATTTTTTCCATAGTATTGTTAAATAACAACTAAATTATCTTCTAGTCTTAAGAGTTTAACAGTGTATATATTAATATTAACAGTATTTAATTAATTCCATGAATATTAATAACTTAATAAATTAATAAATACTATTTATTTAGTTATATTAAAATAACCAATTAAAATTAAATGTAAGAATGTAGTCTTAGTTTTAAAATTTGGTAATAGAAATGTTATTAACTTTATAGAATGGGGCTCAGCACGATTCAACAAATATCACAGATGCTAAATTGTATCAAAATAAAAAACATCATCCTATAAAAAGAATTAAGGTAAGACTAAAATTTAACTTATTGTAAAAATATAAATTTATTGTATTATAGAATAAATTTATTATTTAGTTAATATAACTCTTAATGATAGCATTCATCTTAAATGGTTTGTTATTAAAAAATTTATTTGGAATGTAACTATACTTAATTAAATTTATGTGTATTGATATAATTTCTATTACAAATAATATTTCCTTATTACAACAACTTATTATAACAACATAAAAAAAAAGGTTATTAATAGGTGCATTAATTATTTTTAATATAGTGGGGGTTATGAATGTTTATGATAAAGTATAGTTACTTAAATGTGTTTATCCATTATGCAAGGTGATCTTCAATATTTAATTCTTAGTAGGTAGGCATTTAGTATTCAATGATTAATCATATGATTTTGTTTATCAATATTGTTTTAGTTTAGTCTACAGTGATAATTTAAAAATGTTATGACTGACCTAATGTATAAAAACTTATGTTATAAGAACATTTACAGGTAAATATGTACATTTTTATTGGTTATTAAAGTAAATTACCTATATGATAATTAATTTGTAAATAAAAATTTGTTTACTTTTTAAAATCTTGGAATTAAAAAATGTGATAAATTTTATAAAATAATCAATATTAATTCTTTAAAGGAATACCTTTTCAATATAATATTTATTATGTATAAGGAAGTAATATATTCATGTATAATTAAATTAACAAAAATAAGTGGTAATTTCTTATCTAGAAATTCTCAATGTTGTGCTAACAACTTTTATTGTCTTGAAATTTAGTTATTAATAATTATTTTAAATTTTAATGCTATTAGCTTAATTGTTCAGTTATCACTGATTAGTATAATTAGTGTTAAAGTTAAAAGTAGTTAGGAATATTATTCATAAAATATTGGTATTTTTTTGAAATAATTAAAACATTGTTTAGTTATTTCCAGCCTTTAAGTTCAAATTTTTTTTAGTTATCTAATGGTGATTTGTTCTTTATCATTCACGTATAATTATATTTTCTATTTTTATAATTGATTTTGTTATCAAATGAGAATTTTGAATAAATTCATTATTAATATATTTAAGTAAGGCTTTCAAATATTTTCATTTTATTGGCAATTTTTTTTTTTTGTATGAGTTACTTATAAATGTTATACTTAACAGTTTTTAAAATAATATTTTTTAAGAATGATTTTGAGGGATAACATTGAAAGTATGAGATAGAAGATCTTGAGTAGGCTTCATGAAAATTAAAATGCTTATTATCGTTATAATAATTCTTATCAATTTCTAGATAAATTGATATTCTGAAAACCGAATAGTGAATAATATTTTAAACTTCTATGTTGCTCGTATGCAGAATGTATAGTGCAGTGGTGCCCAACCCACAGCCTTGGGCCACATGTGGCCCTCGAAGGTAATCAATTTGGCCCGTTACAATTTTTTTAAAATGAAACAATATATGTATAAAACAAATTTGAAAAATAATTATAAAATCCTTTTTTTTTTTTAATGTAATAATTTGATTTTTGATCATTTTCAAATAGAAATTTCATGATCCAAGCCGTGTACTTGAAAGAGCGTACTGATCAAATAAAAGATTTTTTTAAAAATATAGTTGAAGTTTATGTAATTTAAAATTGTTTTAAAGATAAAATTTAAAAATAAAAACTAATTAATGTGTACCTACAACGTGTACCTCGATCTGTAATCTTTTCAGTGGTCAATAACATATTTGAAAACAAATTCAACATGTACCTACATGTACATTGTATACCTACCATGACTAATTAAATAACATTATTAGATTAATATTGATATTATTCGTACTTTTATATTTGGTGGCCCACTCTAAGATAATTTTTTACCAAAGTGGCCTGCCGAGGAAAAAAAGGTTGGACATCGCTGGTATAGTGCCTATATTCTCAGATACAAGGTGAAATATTAAAAATTATTGAAAGTATTAAATACACATTTTTCGTGGTGTATTGAGTTAGTATTTGGATTGTAATATAAATTACTGATATGTTAAAATTTATAATTTAATTTTTTGCCCTTTTATGTCGTTGAAAACAATTCTTACCATGTGCATGTCGTTTGGATTTTAAAAAAATAATCCCTCTATCATGTTTATCAATTCGTGATCAACATGTGTTACAAATCGTAACCCAATATTATTTTTATCATTAATTTATTATATAGTTCGTTCACAGCAGGGAAGCAGCTGGGGTAGATTATTAATGCCATTGCTGAATTTATAAAGAGATAATGAGTACCATTACTTAAGAGATAATAGTCCATTACTTTTGAGTATAGTCAAAATAAAATAATCAACTATACAAATTATTTTATGTTTTCCATATTTATTTTATTATGTTTCCCATTGCTTCGTAGTTTAACAAAAATCTTCTTGTGTTTGAATTTGAAAAATATTTTGAATAAAAAGTATTCTTACTCACCGAGGTTACATTTTCTATGTAAATTATACGCAAAAATATTTAGATAATAGAAAAATTCCAGATTGAACTACTTTTGTGGTCAGTTGCTTTGTTTTGAAGTTAGATACGCTTGCTAGATAAAAAATTTTCTGGACGTTTTTTCTTCTTTTAAGTCTTTTAAATCTCTCGACTTTATCCCGCTAATATATTTTACGTTATAATCTAGTATTGCCATCCGCGATACGATTTCCTTGTATTATTGATTTTCGAGTTTTTACTATGAAACGTTTGAATACGCTATATTCGTGCGTGTTCCATAAGCGGCGGCGTGCACGCGGTGCAGTCTGCTGCCGCCGTGTCGTTGAACTCTCGTGTTTTCGAAGCGATCGCTCGAGTCGATATGCACGCGACGGCGACGAATGTGCTTGGACGCCCACGTACGGCGTAACGTCGTTTCGTGCGGGCTGACCTAGGTGAGAGAATCGGTGCACACTCCGTATGTGTCGAATGAAACGCATCACGATGGTAATAATTGTTATGATAATAGTAATGGTAATAATAATCGTTATAACAATGATGATGGTGTATCTACCCGTGTAGGTACGTTCGTCGCTTGTCTTTTGGAACCTGTCATCCGCGCGCGGATCGTATACGTTTCCATCGGATGTCCAGACAGTGCAGCGGCCGAATGATAAATCGTGGCGTTGTCGTTCAGAGACGTCCATCGTGCCGCGCTCGCGGTCTCCCGCCTTTGCCTCGTCCGACGGGTCTAACTGGCAGCGGTCGCGCGCGGCGGCGTTGATTGATTAACCGAGAGAGTCCGGGAACAACGCGGCGCGACATGATGCCATCCGGACAGATAACTTTGTAGCGCGTGTGTTTTTGTACGTTATCTCTCCACGTCGTGTACCATCCTGTGAATATGTTGTTGTTCGGAGTACACGGACGACAACCCACCCCCGCGCACGCTGGTTATAATTTGTCGCCGTCGCACACGTTTTTTTTTTTTTTTGTATGCGTATTGCGTATTTATATGGGTTCGCCATGTGCGGCGTGGTACTGCAGGGACACTTACAAATCCGCAGGAGGTCTCTTATCTGTTTGTTTGCAGGGCTCACCAAAATATGCTTAGGATATGGTTTCGTGTAGGCCTTTGGATCGTGTCTAATCTTTGAATAACCGCGAAGCGAAAGCCTTCCGTCCGTTTCCGTCCGTCACCGCTTATGTCGTCGAGTTTAAAAACTGAAACCGGAACCTATATTTCCAAAAAATGAAAAACCGTAACGTTAATTATAAATGGGTTAATTTAGGTCAGTTATTTAGACTAGTAAAACTATGATATTGACTATTTTGTTTGTCCATTTGTCGGTTCAGAAAAATAAAAGTCAAATCTTTTTATGTTTTTATTATTTTGTGTTGTAAACTGTAATAGTGTAAAGCATATAATAAGTAAATTTGTAATATTATTATTATTATTATTATTATTATTATTATTATTATTATTTTTGTATGTTTATTAATATTTTACAATTTAAATAAGTATGTTATCTATCTTGTCAATTAAGTATTAAATATAATCAATGTTTATAATAAATGTGTAGTTACAACAGTAACCAGTATTAACTTTGATTCCTAATTAAAATTAAATTTTAAATGAAAGATATTTATTTCATCAAATCATAATATTTCACAATATTAGAAAATATTTTAAAAATCCTTACTATGAGTTGGAGTAAAATAACTTAACATAATTCAAAGAAATATAATAGGCTGATATAATATATATATTTAATATATTTATAATTATTTTTTTTAACTATTCATAATACCTTCTATTTTCATGAAACGAAACAATTAAAATTTAAACAAGAATAAATAAATAATTTCATATTATTTTTTAATAAATTTCTAATAATCAGAATTAACCGAAATTAACCGGTTCTAGAAACCTTACTTTTTTAAAAAACTGAAACCCTTTAAAAATTAATTGAACAACCAAAACTGAAACCGGAACCGAAAAAAACCTATAGGTTCCAGTCCCTGATTTGTATATCAAAAGTATTTAGTAGTTCGATATTTGTAATGCATTTTCATTAAAATATTCCATATTATGAATACACTGTTAGTATTTTAAAAAACTTTTTAAAGGTTTTTGGCAATGAATGGTAGTGGTCATTTCATGAATAACGTATTCTGTTTACGAATTGCATAAAGAAGACTTATTGCATCTTTATTGCATTGCACCAGTTTCTTTTTTTTTCATGCGTCATAGTATATTATTATGTTGTGACAGGAAAGACAGAGGACATAAGGTTAACGTCCAGTTATTTTTCTTTCTTTTCTGCTGCATTGATCATTATAAACATCAAAGAATTGAATATGTTGTAGTATTCGTTAGGGAAGTACTATAATTATCGCTGAGGCATGTGATAACTTTTAGAAAATCAATCGGATGATTCGATAACACGTGACAAATACCACCCGTGAGTTAAAATTGCTTGTGTGTTATTAAACCGTAATAAATGAAAGAATCCTTTTCACAAGATATCTGGAAAGATTAGTGTTATTTCCCTGACGTATGTTTCTAATCCTAATAATCATCTGAATAATGTCCAATTTAAAGAATACATGTCTTATTCAACATAATTAACGTTATACAATTTGATTTCTTTATTAATTTTTAATTATTTTATTTTATCTTAAGTTTTTTTTGTAACTATATTCTGTTGATTGAAAACAACTTATCTATTTTATTTGGTCTTAGTTTATCCAAATAATACGTTCGTCGATCAGCTTACTTTTGATTTCCAGTATAATATGTACCTTATGTATTTATGACTTTTATTCTGTTTATAAAATGAGTAATTATCGTATATTTCCTTATACAGTTAAAATATACTGCAAAACGATATAATGTGAAACGAAGAATAAAATTATATTCTTATTTTAAATGTACATAATAATAAGTTGACGTCTTTATTTAAATAACCTCGTTATGATATGACTCCGTGTATTCCGATTTTTTTTGTTTAAAAATGAAAATATATCTACAATTATTCAATTTTATCTTTGAACTAAAATCTCAAAAGTATAAATATTGAATTTAAATGTATTGAAATGTATTTAAAAATGTTAACCCGATATTTCGTATAAAATTAACATAAAACTGTGTCTCTTCTTTTGTTATTATATATTGGTGAAATATAATAAATGTTATTTTTTTTTTTGTATTATCGACATAATTGTGTATTAGTTAAACTGAAATTTCATGTTTAGATTTTTTATATTTCTGTGAAACTAATTATATTTTAGGATAAAAAAAATATGAATTACAAAAAAAAAAAAAAATACATTATTAATGAGTTAAACAATAATTATTGTTAATAATGTATTTCTTGTCAGTGTTTTAATTTTTAAGTTTCTTTCGAGAATTGTACATACTATCAGAATTAATTTTTTTCAAACGTTTCAACTTGTATTACACAATATTCTGTTTGTGAATAATACTATATTATTTTTATATTTTTATTCAGTGGCATCATTTCGGTTTTTCTAGAGTAGGTGGGGCAATCGGCTCTTATTAAATTGCTGACTTGGTGGCTCATTTACCAAAATGCCGATTAACGTGAGGGGAGTAATTTTCTCTTCTCCTCACATTAATCGGTCAGTCCAAATATAATGATTTGTACTTAGTACCTACATAAGTATCAGTATAATACACAACTCATTTTTTTGATTACAACTTGTCAGTGGCTGTATAAAAGACGTATTTATATTTTTATGATGTGCTGGTTTTGGAATATGCTAAACTTTAGACTATAGAAAATGCATGAGTTGCCCCCCTCAAATTAAGCCACTGATTTTATTATTGTATGAGTAGGATATTAAAGAATCATGTAATCGTATTACTTGTTAAAAGTAATTAAGATCTTTAGTTTAATTTAAGATAGTTAAGCGTATCATACGAGACATTATATTATAATCACATGAATTACGAGTTGCAAATACAATTTTGCATTTTTTTTTTTTGTACCACAAATGTAACAATTCGAGGGCCTTATACTTAGGTATCATTTTTGTATGTTTAATATTTTCTTTTCTTTATTACTTGCAATCATGCAAGCATTAATCATCAATATTTTTCACATTTTCGGTCGTTATTGTCGAAAATATTACACCTCAAAAACTTAGTTTTTTTTTCTCACAAAATATACTATGAACAAAATTATTGTTATAATCTTTGGCACATCACTCGTAAAGAATTTATTTTCTTAAAATAATTACTGTAATAACATGCTGTAACTTGGCAACCAAGTTATATTCTATAATATAAGTACATTATCATTATTTATTCGTTGGAATTACTTGCCAGTTTTGTTTTAATATTTTAAATTTAAGTAATTTCATAATAGTAGTATAATAATAAAAAATAAACATATTTTACTAAAATATTAAAGTATGATATTGATAAAAAGAAAATTATCTTATTATGTTTAATCTAAATATATATATAGGCTAACCAATGATACATGTACATTTAAATTTATAATTAAAAATTACTATACATATTGAACATACTACATCATAATATTCTGAATTAGGTTAATTTGATTTAACAGTTATATTATTAATATCTCATAATGGAAAATATCAGATATTATATATTTCGATTTTAATCCACGTGGTCTTTATCTTATTATCTTAATTTATATTTATTATATTTAACTTTAAAACATGTTTATTATTATTTTTTTTTAAATTTAGGTTGGCTAAATTCGTATGCAATGTGTTGTCATTATTAAAAATAATAGTTGTGGTAGAATATCACATAAGATTTTTTAAACTAAAAATAAAGTGTTTGAGTGCCAATTTAAATTTTTGTATAAACAATTCTTAATTTTATAAATCTGAAAAACTTATTACAATTAAAGTCTTATTATTATTTTACTACATAAGCATTTAAACTTTACTTTAGTGTTATTTACTTTTTACATATTTATCTTAATGTAGTTACTAAAATTAGTTAATAAAATTACCTATATAATATTTACAAATTAATGGTATAATTTCTTGGGATATTTTTTTCACAATTTTAAGGAGTAAAAATAGAATGCAGTAAAATCGTATACGTATATTTAGTATTAATTTTAACATTTTTTTTACGTATTTAATTGTAAGTATTTTAACAATTGCGGCCTATAATTTGATGACAAAATTTAATATAAAATTATAAAGTTATATAGCTTTGTCATGTTTAGGTTGGACATCGGCTTAATTCCATATTATAAATAATAAAACTCCCTTTATAAATATGTTTTATTGTATACAACATAATATTACGTTTTAGTCTTATGTTGAAATAAATATACTTTAATAAACGGTTAAAATAACTTCTTTTATTGCTCATATAAATATATTGAACTGACAAGTCACTGTTTAAATGGAATGATTAAAGTGAAAATACTTGAAAGTTTTACTGATAATAATTTATTTGTCGATAAAACAGAGTATATGTGATTAAAAAATAAAATCGTAACAAAACAGCTTGTGGGTGACTAGTGCTGTTTACTAAAATTTAAACAAATTATATCTATTAAACAGTGTAACAGGTTTATTTATTTTTAGTACCTATTTATGACGTTTGTTCGTGAAATTTCTCTAGTAATGTTTTTAATTCCCCCGGCGTGAAACGGTTGTAACCGATAATAACTCTTATTAGATTAATTCCGTCGATTGATTTTAATACTTGAGCGACCAGGAACTATAGTACAACATATATCGTAATATTATACTGATACGTATCTCGACGTACGTAGATCGTATAGTGATGGTAGGAAAATATCTGTACGTCTCGTTTTGGCTACACAAATGCTTTTTTTTTCTCGTACGACTCGTAATTACAACCGTCTCGTGCTTCACGGTTTAGAAACACAATCGTACGCGTGCATACACATTTATACATGTACTCATATTGTATGTATACGACAGGTCCCTCTATAAAGTATAATATACTGTGTACATATATTATTACCATGCGTATGTACGTCTTCCTATAGCAGTGCACACGACGAAGTTGGATGTGAGAATGAGGGAGGACAGAGAGAGTGAGAGAGAGAGAAAACGCAACGGTACTTTCTAAACGAAGAAAAATAAAGATCCGTGAGTGTCTGTGCGGGTGGAGTAGATAGGTCGACTGGTGGAAAGCGACTTCGTCTTCCAGTAAGCCACGGCGGCAGCCGCGTACGTACCATAATACAACACACAAAACAACCGGTTTGCCGCCGCCGCCGCCGAAGAATTCTCTGCGCGAATCCATTCCTATCGTCGTGCCCGCCCGAGGGGGTGTCGACCGGCGGTGGCCGTCGGGAAAAACTCGTCGCCCGGGTGAAATTCATGTCGTTTAACTACGCGATTTAGTCAGCGGACGTACCCGTGGACCTGCGCACGTACCCAACGTGCATTATTGTCGGGAAACGGTTGGCCGCGACGACGGATCGACGCGCGCGAGTTCCTGTGCCATGCAGTTGTAATAATAATACGGGAAAGGTTAGAATTTGTTGCGAAAAACAATTAAAACAACTTAACTGTAATCGAATTTATCGCCGACCATCGCGTACGATAATCTTGTCACGCGGTCTTGTATATTTTAATTTTTCGTCGACTGTGTGTGACTTGCAATACACACGGATGAACTTTCGTCATTTTATTTGTTTCATTACTTTTGGTTTTGTATTCGATTTACTACGCACCTTTAAAAACAGTTCGACTGTGGTTTACATACCGTGGCAACATTTTTTTATAGTCTTCGTCGTCGTAAATTCGCATCACACACGCACACGTGAGTAGAATTAATTATCCTCCCAATTATAATATTTGACTCCTCGAAATCAATAGCCAACCTAATAATAACTAAAGTTAATATTTCTGTCATTGAATCGAAGTACTTGTATTTATTATTAAATTCGATCGATCCACTTTTATGTACTTACTCCAATCAAAGAGGTAGACGAACCGTTTTTACAAAAGTAAAAATAACAACAAATTTCAAATAAATATCATGATTGGGTTATCGTCAGTATATATATATATATATATTTATATATGTAAGAATACGTGAAGAATAGGTAAGTATGGTATTGGTCATTGCATGTATATGAGATTCTTTGTCTGCATAATATAAGAACAATGTACATTGTTAGCCTTACAATTTAAAATCGAAACACTATAAAAAGTACTTGTAATACGAAATTAAAAAACAACGAACACAAGCATCGTGTTTAAACTGTATTTTTTAAATAGACTAAAAATAATTTAAATAATTAAAATTTAAGTTAAATTGCTGTTGGTTAAAACTTTTGGTTAAAATGTTATTCGTTATATAATGCTAAATGTAAACACAATATTAATTCGTAACAAAATGTTATCGACGCATATTAATTATGATATTAGCTTACCTTTGTCGTACTAACAATGGAACAATCACTGTAGACTATTTCTACGTACCGTATGCAAATGTTACATAATTTGAATAATTAAAATTATTTTAATTTTTAAATATATGTTTGGTCGTTGACGACTCCCGGTATCTTTTTTTTGTATAACCTAGGGGAGAATTTATAAATTATATACTTTAACAGTATTGTAAATGGTATATTTTTAATAAAGTAATATCAATAATTTTGCTAACTTTAAAAATGCCTAGACAAATAATTTAAGTAATACTAAGTTATACGTGTAAAACAAATGTATAATGAAATTACTGAGGACTAAAGAATAAGAATTCGAAATAATTCGCTCTTATCGAACTTCGTCAATCGTTAAAATTATATTATATTGTAAAATATATTTAGTTACTGAATTGATTTATAAATTAATTTACCTTTGCAGTTGGCATGTATAATCTGTAGATATTAAAAAAATAAACGTAATAATTATATAACTCAAAATATTATGTATTTATCAAGGATCTAATTATTCGTTATTACGTAGGTATATTATTTACCTCTTACTAATAATTTACGTCATATTAATTCATAATATCTACAAATGAATAGTTTTAATTTTTAATTGTATTATTATTAAATTTTTGTTGAAAACAAATGTTATAGATTAAATCAAATGAATTTTTAAAGTCCAATTCAACTTTTTTCGAACTTTTATAATATTAACGTAAGGTAGGTTACTACTAACCTACTAACCTACCTACTAACCAAATATAACGTATTATTTAAGAAATTAATCAGTTAATCAAATTTGTTTATTCATTAATTAAAAATATGCATTATATTGATATTCTATTAGTTCATAAGTTTTTAATTTATTTTATAATATTAAAAATAAATTAAAATATACCACTATCAATTATGTTATTTTAATATTCAGAATAAAGTGAAATTTTAATTTTATATTAATGAGTCTTAATTGTTGTTTTATTTTTTTTATCAAATATTAATATAAACTACTAATATTAATATCCTATTATATTTTTATATTAAATGTACATTAATATAAGTCTTGTTCAGTATTCCCCAGTGTATTCATTATAGTAAAAATACAAAAGTATAAAATGGAAATTTAATTATGGTTATACATATTATATAAATTAAGCCACAAATAAAAATATATTATCTTAACTTGTATACAATTTATAATTATAAAATTATAACATATTATTAGTTTGAGAGTCGTGTCAATTTTAAAACTTTTATAGCTTTAATAAATTAAATGCATTTAATGTGCATTGACATTTTTAAAATAATTTTTTTACAAAATGTTAATCATGTAATTATGATTAGTAAAATTAGTTGTAAAAAATCAATTAATGATTATTCAACTAGAATAATTTTGTTATGAACATATATTTTTTTATTATTTGATTTCGATGTTATGCTATGGAATTATATAATCGATAAAGGTTTTTAAAATCAATATCTATATTTTTATCTTAACTATTATTTATAAATATATCGATCTTAAACTTAAAGTACCTTTTTGTTTATTAAAAAAAAAAAATTTATTATTAATTAATGTAATTTAGTATTTGCATTGCTTAGACTCTAAGCCTGAGAGGCTAGGTCCTTACACAAAAACTAATTTATTTGATTATTATTTTGAATCTATTGAACTATTGCCTTAATTATAAGATTTTAATAAATTTATAAGTTCAGTGCTAGTGTTAGATGAAAACCCATTATAAAACTTCTGTATATTAGTTTCTATAATAATAATATAATTTTAATGAGAAAGTAAGTGATATTAAAAATAATTAAATTAAAAAAATAAGCTGTTATAAGTATATATAAGTATAAGTATATATGCTGCTTTAAGTAAATATAACCCTTCACAATAAAACTTGTGAATTTCATGACATTGTATCATGATAATATATGTAATTATGACATTTGTACGGTATTATATTTTAAATGTCACTTTTTCTATTAATATTATTAAAAAATATTTATATTTTGTTCATTGAGTAGATACACATACCGATATCTTAAATTTTAACGGAAAAAAAAAATCGAACTTTAAGTTCGTAAATACGTATGTGCCGTAACTTGCGTGTAACATCAAATCGTGACTTAATTAATTAACAATGCATCACGTAATAACAATAAATGTAATCCAAAACTAAAGCCGGGTTTACATTGGTAGAGTATTTGGTAAAGTACGACGAAGAGTTAGTACTATACCTTTATTAGCATAATGTTAACACTCAGGGATAGTATAGGTAGTGTTCTAAAGATAGAAATCGATAGAGTACTTTACCACTGTGTTAGGTACACTCTACTTGTTTTTACCCCCACCACCGTATTAACTGAATTCTACTGGTGTAAACAGGTTTATTTTGGTACCTATATTAAAGTAAAATGTTGTTGATGTGCGAACTGAGCACGTGTCTTCATACTGTACTCTTTTCTACTAAATCATTAGTTTCGTATAAACTGTTATTCTACTAAAACTAGTAGAGTAGAGTTGATAAGAAAATTAGTATGCTAGTGTATTATACCAAATACTCTACCAATGCAAAGAAAATATTTATCTATCAATCTATGAAATCTTAAACCAATTTATAACATAACATATTTCGTTTGTAACATCTATTATGTTTCTATTATTTATTATTTTTATCTAGTTAACCTTAAAGGTCTATATTATGTCATATTTGATTTACACAAAATGTCGTAGTGTCTTAATCTGTATTTTTGTACGAGAGGAAAACATTTTTATTTAATTTTTTTTTTAATATATAGCAACATTTTGATTATAAAAATATAATAATAATGAATTTCTAAATATTTAAATTAATTTTGAGTTATTATGTGAATAATTTAAAATTGCATCATTGCATTTTATTATTTACATTATATAAATATAGAACATATATTCTATATAGACGTGATTATAAAAAAAAAAATAAAGAACAAATTATAATGAAAAAACGATGTCATTTTTGATAAAGAAATAATAATTTATCGAAAAAGAAATAAGTATCCCTGATCATTAATTATTTTGTTCCTAGGATGGTGTTAATAGTGCAAGGTGTGGTTCAAGATGAGCCGCCACCGGACACGAGGACGCTGTACCTCAACCACCCGGTATTAAGGGATTCTGCATCACAACTGCTTACCATCCCCACAAAAGTCATTGGACCAATTGGTCTTCTTTACGTGTGCCAGCGAGAGATGGCCGTCACCTTACCACATGACAGTACGTATATGGAACTAAAATTCAACTGTACATAAAATGTATTAATGTTATTAAAAACATAGTATAATACCTCTTAAATGCTCGTATATTATAGACCATATATTTAACATTTTTTTTAGAAAATGTGTCGATCATTGGTTCCGATGACGTTACAACCTGCATCATTCTCGTACTTCGACATACGGGTAAGTACTTTTACTTTATCTTACCTATATAATTTTGCCGTTGGGTATATTTTCATATTATTTCAAATATATTTGGTAGTAGAATATTTAATATATATTATCTATACTTGATGATAATACTTGGGGCTTGGAAGTTGATGCATTATGCATTTTTTTTTTCGAACTTTTTAGAAGATGCTATCCTGGCCACAAATGTGTTTCATTAGCATGTGAATCCAAATAACTAATTTTTATTTTGCATTTTTTAGTGTTCGTTACTTTTTAAGTCATTTTTTGACATTTTTAGGTCATTTTTCCACATTTTTAGTCATTTTTCTGATTTTACACTAGTTCATTTCTTATTGTTTCATATCGACCATTATGCCGATAACTTAAGACTTGTCCGATTTTATCTTATTGATTACATTCGTCGTTGTCGTGTTGTAGTGAATAGTATTATACCAACATTTTATTATTTTTTTCTAATATTCGATTAGTATTCGATATTATCTCGTCGATTACAGTCGTCGCTTCATTGTCATGTTATAGCGAATACTATCTATTTATATTATAATTTTATTAGTTTTTCGTAATATTTTCGAAATGGTGAAAATTAAAACGTCGCGACGAGATGCGTCGGTTAGTGCTCGTCTGTGTCTCCCAATCACTTCAGTGGACGTGAAGAGAAATTTTTCCAAATATAAATATTTATTAACAGATAATCGTCATTGATTAACTTTTGATAACATCAAATACGCTCTAATGATACAATGCAATGATTTTGATTTTTGAGTAATTTGTAAGCTTTGATAAATTTATGAAACAAATGTTTCTCATTTTTTTATTTCATATTTTAAGGACATTTGTTGTTATTTTTATGTCATATTTTGAGTAATTTATAAGTTTTGATAAATTTATATAGAATGTTATAGTAAAATAGAATATAATACTTAAAAAAAATGTATTTTTTATTAATTTAAAACAAATATTTATAATTATTTAGGTCATTTTTTAATGTTTTTAAGGTCATCTACTTCCGAGCTCTGGTAATACTATAGTAGTTGTATAGTTTATGATGTTATTATATACGAGTATTCATGTGGTAATTTTTAGGTTCTGGAGCAGTTGGGTTCGCTCATCTAGATGGTTCATGTACTGAAGAGTGCGTGATCAATATGGTGCATAGGATTCAAGAGTTGTCCATGGGATTTCCTGATAGCCGCCTAGAAATGTCTTTAATCGGCGGGTTCTCGCATGTCCTACGTTACAGTGAACAAGTGTTCTATAGTTTGATGGGTAAACGACGAACGTGTTTTTTTTTTAAAAAGTACAATGATTATATAACTTATTTGTGTTGTGTAAACAGTTGCAGTTCACAAACATCAAACCGAAATCGAACTTGTTCTGGCATGTCTAGGTGAACTTAATACCATTATGCGAAATAATGTCCATTGGCCATTGCTTTACGGGGCTGGTAATATTTTAAAATGTTTTCTCTATTCAAAATTATAAATTAGTACTTAATATTTTTATCAAGATTTGTAGTATTTATTTTATTAATGGAGATATCCAAAATTGCTTAGGTGTAATGGTGAAAAGTGGCGAAGTATTTCCTGCAAACTTTCCAGATAAGGGACCTGAACAACCATTAAGACTAGCTAGACTGTTTACAGGCTTACAACCAGTACATATAATTAATGTAAAATGTATACAAGAAAATTGTTTTTATTTTGTTTCATTTATTTTAAGGTGTTGGATGTGTATGACTGTAATTTGGGTCTATTAAGAATTGGACCATTTAACTATGAGCCTATGCGTAGTGTTGATTTATGGCTCCAGCAGTCTGATGAATTTATCTTGCAAGCATTGTCGACCACTCCTGATGTTGAACCACCGCATACAGTCATGGCTGTAAGTAGATTTAGTTTAATAGAAACAGGTGAAAATTCTATTCAATCTTTTATTTTATAGATTCGAGCTTCTTTAAAATATGTTCAAGATCATCCATTTCCAGCTGTCACTGTGTTCAGGGATAATCGACCATTATATTATAGAAGAGATGAACACTCTGGTACATGGACTCCATTTCGCTATTAAAAACTATAACTTGACAATCCAACGAAAATGTGCCAAATCAGTGTTTATGGGTTCTCATGTGTATTTTGGTGACATTTAAAACATGAAAGAATAGACAAATACTTACCAGTGTTGGTTTTTTTAAATTTTATTTGAAAAATATGCTAAAAAATTATGTTTTATAATTATTATTCAAATTCAACATTCCATTTTGATTTCCCTAATATTGTGTTTTATTAACTATTATATATTCTTTTTTTATTATTTTTAAGTACCTTTATAGTTAAATTTAGTTAATAGTTGTTTTTATAATTTTTAGGAATTAATGAATAATATGATTAATGTTAAATGATATATTAAGTTTCAAATGCGGTAATATATTCTATGTTGTACAATTAAGTAATCAAAAAAAAAAAAAAAATTGTTGATTTATTTTTTAACAATTATTTCATACATGTGAATTTTAATCAAAATGAATGTTAAGTTACAATAATTATATTTTTATATCATAATTTATTCTGAATGTCACATTTTTAGTAGTATTGTTGTTGATAACCCAATGATTCTTTGACCATTATCAATAGGATTCTGGAGGTCTATTTTGTACAAGTATGGTACAAAAAATGAGAAACCATTTGGCCGACAGATCTTTGATCAACACTCAAGGGCTGAAATAAAATTATGTGTTAACCTAATTTACTAATTTATAATTTTTTTAAAATGAGTAAAATTAGATAAAAATTTAAAATATAGTAAGTATAATAATTATGGAAATATTTAATTATATTCTATAAATGTATTATATAAATTGCCTTAAATAAATAATATTGTACTGATAAACAGAATAAAAAAATTAATTAAATATTGTAAACTGTATGAAATCAATTTCAAAATATCCAATAGATTTTTTTTTTTTTTTTGTCAGCAATCATTCTTTGTATATATTTTTGAAATAATATTGCAGAAGTCATCTTCTTTTGATCCTATTGATCCAGCAATAAAGTTGTTAGATTATCAGATTCAGTCCTCAATTATATCAGATAGTATATTTGTCAGTCAAATAGATTTGGTGAAAAAATTGGCACTTCACTCGATTCGGCCCATCACCTATCACTCATTTTGTATATAGTGCAAATCATTTTCATTAAAAATGAAATTTTCGTACAAATATATGATATTGTACAGCAATTAAATGTTTTCCTCAAAAACATAAAATATTCTATAATACGATTCTAGACCAATGCTATAAATAATTAAATACAAAAACAAGTATGGTCTCAAGCTTATTTTGTTATCAATAAAAATACAAAAGAATTTAAAATGAATTACTTAGACGATTAGTTTTAGTTTAAAAATTTCAAAAATCAATAATGTCCCACATTTAAAAATGTAAATCAAAAATATATTAATTTTACTATTTAGAATAGAAACAGGATGCATTAGAAAACTTGCAGCTGGGCTGATTATAATATTATTTTGAGATTACCTTAAGTAGATAATTTTTTCGGAATTGTTGTTAATTGTTTTCCAATGTTAACTGCCACCTCTAGAAACCCGATAACCCGCTGGTAGTGAACAAAATAATACAAAAGCGGTGAATAGCGACTTGCAGGCACGTACGTGAATTTCGGTGGAATTATGTAGGTAACATAGCGTAATTGCAAAATGGACGCTATGAAATATTCGTGTTCTAGTGCAGTGGTCCCCAGACCTGTTTTACGCGGAAAACTCGGAAGATGGTACGCTAAAACATTTTCATAAATAATTTTTATTAATAACGTTAAATTTGATTTATTAGATATTGACGTTCTCGTTCATTCATTGACCGTCTCATTAAATTATTTATCATTGTTGAACGATATATAATAATAATAAAACTATAATAACAGTAAAATGCAATAAAAATAATATCAATAATAATAAAAATACTAATTATTATCGTCGTAAATAATAACAACTGTACACATATTTTCAACTGGACGTTTGCGCATTAAACGAACACATTGTGACGATTGGGTACTACTACGCCTTAGTTTAAAAAACGAAAAGATCGACGCGCATACAATTGCATTTTTTTTCCTTTTTGATAAGCAAAACAGGATTTTTGGCCACGTGAAAGATGTTGTCTACACTCGCGCGTTTACCCAAATGCTGTGCGCGACACGAGGATCATTGCTCGTTGTCGTGCGGCAAACGTAAGGCTGCGATCCAGACCAAAGAAACATTTCTCGGGAACACGTGTTTTCGACATTTTCGCCGACAAACCTAGTAGTATGTTTTTGTGGTGTTGCCACAGATCTTGACGGCGACATACTTTCGCTATCGGTCGAGTAGCGATAAACTTCAAAGGACGTTCACAAACATTGTCGTTAACACAATATAACGGTACGTCCGGACCAGTCGTGTCTCTAACGTTTTAACTAACATTTTTTTTACGAAAATGCATTATTTTGTGTTCAGATGGTCGATTAGTTTTTGACTAACCTATTCCACTTATAATTTTAAGTATTTCAACATACGTTTTTTGCTGTTTTTCACCTACCTACCTAACATACCATGGAGTTGACTTTAGTGGTAAAGTTTGCCTGTGTCAAAAATAATAAAGATCAATCATTTAATCAATATCACTATAACATTTCCTCGTTACAACACTTGGACGAACCCAAGGGCGCTTATTGAGGGGAGGGAAGATATAGACATGTCCCCCTCGTTTTTCCGTGTCTATTATACATTTATACACAAAATATTAAAATTATTAATTTATATTAAAAATAAACTACATTCATTTTGTCAGCTTATGTTATCTCTCATGATCAAGACAACCACGGGAGAACGAATTCTGGGAATCATAGATATTAATCATAAACCTATGAATCGCAGATATCACACGTATTGTCCATGAATTGTTGATGATTTATGAACCCAAAGACATTTTTTTTCCCTTTGATTTTAAACCTAAAATTACGCATGCAGTACTATCGATCACAACATCGTCATCAAATCATTTTTTTGATAAATAATGGTTTGGTTTAAATCCACCACTGTCGAAAAGTATCAAGTAGTTGATAAATGATGGGTGCGTAAAACACTCGGACGAATGCGTATGTAATAATATCCTGACAATGGAATATGAATACGAGCATTTCGTATACAGTGTATTACTTATTAAGTTTATTAAGTATAAATAATACAGGTATACACAAAATCTTATAATGTATTAACTAATAAAAATTAACATAAAAATATGGAAAGTTTTTAGTATAGTTAACAAAACTATATATTTTAATGTTTAAAATTGAATACACCTTACACAATTATCATTATGAAAATATGAAAATATTTGAATAAAATGCTAAGTAACGAACATTTAGAAAAATAAGATACCTAAGTTTAATAAATTACAACAGTTATTTTTAAAATACTTTTTGATAAACGAATTTCTTCGACCACCATGATAGGCAAAAGCAATGCTGTTAATAATTAAATTTATTCCATAGCTTTATTTTTTTCAATAAGTTTGATATTTCTCCATAGTTTCTAAACTTGACCACCACCCAGGGACGCTTACAGAAATGTAGCTCAGGGGGGGCAAAAAAATTGTAAGTACCTAAATACTTATAGGAAGATTTACTGCTATATATTTCATCTACTCATATTTTGTATTACTATCATTAATAATTTTTTAAAAATCAAAACTCATTTAAGTTTATATAAAATTACATTATTAGTTATTAGTTTTAATATTTATAAGAAAAAATATAATAAAGTTTAAACAAAAAACAACTTTATTTGATTGAATTCGCATCATATTTTATTATTTTATTCAAAAAGTAATGACAATCTCCTTTTGTTTGAAGCAAATAAATTAATTAAATCATCATTTGTTGATTAAAAAAAATGTTAGATACTTGTTAGATACAAGGATTGTCGAATAGTCACTGAATACCCAAGATCAGCTTTATGTAAAATAACTTCCAATTTTGTAAGGGACGCGAAAATCTCAGGGGGGGCAATGGCCCCCACTGGCCCCCCATCCGGGCGTCCCTGCCACCACCCACAACTTTAATACACCAAACTTAACGTTAATCAAGCTCTCCGAAAGTTCATTATTTTAAAATATGCAAGCATTCTTTAATGACTCTATTTCTAAATACCTACCCAATTATTTCAGAATTGTGATTTATAGCCATGAATATTGAATGATTTTTTAAATTTTTTACGTTTTTTTTTTTGAGTATTTGAGTTCTAGGTTAATAAACTGGTTAATATTCTTCAGTATCGACACGAGATATTTATCGTTATCAGAATTTGTTAAATTAATTATATCATACAGAAATCTATTATCATTAATTTTACTTATCACATCATTGGCCGTTTGACTTTTAAATTTAATTTTATACAAATTCAGATGTTTATCAATGAATTATTCCAAGAAGGAGGAACTTGAGACGGAAATATTCCACAACGACAAAGTTTATCATTTTGTTAAGATATCACATTTGAAATATCAACAGAAAGAGCGTTGTCTTTATTTTCACAGTCTATACTTTCTGGAATTACTTTTTTTATTAATTAGTTCGAATTAGCTTTGAACACCGAATGAAATTTATACTGTAATACCACTTTTTTTACTAACTCTTCTACAAACAAATACGTTAGCATTACAGTTAGTCTTAACACGACTTGATATCTATTTAACTGGAGTAGGTCTCAACGGTGTAATAAAGTGTTCAGTTGATTTGGGACATGTTCTTAAGAAATATGTATTCAGTTTTTTCTTCCTGATTACCATTATACATTTTCCCGTGAGTGTTATTAGAACTACTATTATTCACCGGAGTCGATATTACAGGAAGGGATTCTGTAACTTGTAAATTAATATTCAGCATTGTAGTTTCTTTATCTTGTAGATAAACTAAATTATTCAAACTGTAAATTTCTAAAAACTTTTCTTGAGATGGTGTATTTATTTTGTTTTAACATTGCACTGCTTATTTTTGCAGGAGGTGATAAATTGATTAATCGATTTATTTCTCTAACGCGTTGAGATAAATCAAATAATTTGTTTTCAGCCGGTGAAATGTCATCATCTGTACTATAAACAATTTTGCGAATAACAATGGAGGTGGCTGTAGAAAAAATGGTGAGTAATCATGTTTTTTCCGAACCCGAGTAAAGAAATTAGAAATTGATATTTTATAAATATACTTATGCTTGTAGATCAAACCTCGATGAATAAAAAAAAAAAATTTTTGTTTTTCTGACTTTGAACCTTGGCAATTATAAGTTGGATGTGTGGGTTGTCGAGGAGAGTATCAGTTGTATGAACATAACAAATGTTATAATAATAATAATAATGTTTATTGGCGCAAACAATCCAACAAAAAAATTCAAGCAAGATAGTATGATGTAAGATATATATCAGGTCACACATATGATGGCGTCGACACGACGGTTTAAAAATAAAATAACTCAAACAATATTTAAAAAAGGGTGGTTAACAGATTACAAGAAGCGCAAAAAAAAAAAAAAGAAGAAAAGTCGGATTCGCGATATATTGCGCATAACGTGTGCGAAAAAACGGACAGACCTGGTGGCGGTGCGAGTCGGACGTCGACGCGTCATTTCCAGGTTGTGATAACGACTGCCGCGCGGTCCGCTTCGTGGTTAGTAGTTCAAGCTATTGCTCATACTCGTTGATCCGGTATTTCGGCACTCGATTGATATAAAATATATAAAAAACTACAAAATACGAGGTACGAAACACTCGTGTACTTTGTAAACTTTGAGGGTTAACTAATGCAAAACACTCGCATACTATGTAATTTGAGGTTTGACAAATACAAAGCACTCGCGGAATTTGATCGCACTGATCTTATTTCGTAAGCAACGGTTTCGTTCATGACGCGTGGTAACACATTCCAGGTGTCGCGCACAAATTTTCGGAATGACCCACGGTCACAATCTACGTCGAAAATGTCGTTGACCGTCACCGAGAGTGAAACCGAATTCGCGTCTTGTCACGTTACTTAAATCCGGCGTCCCACGACCCGTGTAATCGACGAATAATCGTTGATTTAGCCGAACGGCTGAGGGGACCATTCCTACAAGTTATCTGTATAAATGTAATTGTTCGTTGTAGAACCAACGATCGCCACGCACCTAGTGACGTCCTCTCGCATTGTGTATGTGACATTCTGGGCGTGTCTTTTATTTTTACTCAATTTGCATGATTCCGGTTCTTGTGTTCCGAATCGATTTTACCAGGCCATATCGAAAAAATAGTAAATCGAGAATAATATTATGATTCCAGTCAGTGGCGCGTATTGGAAGGATCAAGGGTAGCAGCTGCATTCCCTGATTTTTTTTTGATGGTTGGGTGAACCTCTGACGCCAAAATATTTAAATTATTATTCTACTTTTGAACCGACGACGCCACGGGAACAGCTACATTATAATTCTACTACGTATACAAATATTACAAATAAACTATAGAATAATATAGCCATTTGTCAATTAGCTTACAAAGAGGTCTGATAAAATACTAATGAATATTTTACTATCCAAAACGTCACAAATAATTTCAGACATTTGTCAATAACAGTTGCATACTTCAAAATGCTTTATTATATTCATTTATATTTGTTTACAAACATAACTGAATTCCAGTGTGCATTTATGTAATTATTAAGCATTATAATTACAATTATATTATGTTTTGCGTAAGTTGTACTTACAGTAAAAATTTGTATTATCTATATTTAATGTAATTTCATTTAATAATTAGTTGAGAACTTATACTTAATTCAAATTAATATTCAATGTTTTATTATTAAATTCATTTATTTGATGATCAAATAAAAAAAAAAACAAATTGAATACCTTATTTAATATGTTATTAATAAGGTTATACAATTCGCTACAACTCGTTTACGCACATTCAACATTTTTACCTGAAAATCGACGACTCGTTTGCGCACGACGAAATCAATCATTTACCTGAAAATAAATAACTCGTTTGCGCACAATAATACATTGAGAATAGTCGAATTGAACTTATTTTAGTTGAATTGCACTTGGGTTTAAAAAGGTAATGGTCGAACTGCACTCGGGTAAAAAGCAGGTAGTGGTCGAACTGCACATAGGCTCAAAAAAGTATTTCAATAAAATTATCATGCATTTGAAGGGGTTAGATTTATTTTATTTAGTTACATTTATTACCATTTAGTAATCATTATTGTGGTTAAAAATTATTGTTTTATACATCACATTATTATATGTTAATTATATATATTTACATTATAATTTTTAGATTATACATTGTATTATATTATATTATATTTTATTAAACATATTATTATTCTTATTAGGTATAAATTTTTTTTTTTTTTAATCGTCAAATTTAATTATTGTCATTATAATATTTTTTTTTTTGTCATTTCGATCATTTTTTGTTGTAATGACTAACTGTATTCAAAAATTCTACCCTGGTAATACGATTCTGAGTATGTATGTTATTATTAAATAATATTATCTGCGTTATCTAAATGGCACGAACTAATCTATAATGCTATTAAATAAGCAGTGGCGTAGTTACGGGGAGGGTGTAAGGGGTTTCCACCCCCCCACAGATTTTTTTTTTAATGATATTTGATTATTATTTATTAATATTTATATATTATAGTAAAATATTTTGATTTTACTATAATTAGGTATATATTAAAAATTGAATAACAAAATAATTTTCATTAATACGGGACACAATAACACTATTTTAAATGTAATATTATATATGATCTCGTTTTAAGATATACTACGAACACTTAAAAACTTATTCTTAAACACCCCCCCCCCCCAGAAAAGAATTGTATCTACGCTACTGTAAATAAGTATGCTGTAGCGTTCTTCAACAGTCAACAGAAAGATTCGTAATATTTTTAGAGGGTTTTCCAATATAACTCTTTTTTTTGAACGAGTGAAGTTCAACCACTACCTGCTTTTTACTGGAGTGCAATTCGACCATTTATTTGTAGGTAATAATTGCAATTCGACTATCCCGGAGACATTCACACACATGACACGTAAAGTTTTAGTGGGTATGGACTATGGATATGGATGGTACAGTGGTGATTAGTGTGTTGAC
This sequence comes from Sipha flava, assembly GCF_003268045.1. Classification (NCBI taxonomy): domain Eukaryota; kingdom Metazoa; phylum Arthropoda; class Insecta; order Hemiptera; family Aphididae; genus Sipha; species Sipha flava. Next base: position 674,881 of record NW_020272220.1, read on the forward strand.
GATGTAAACTTTAATATGACGTAGACATTTCTAATATTTTTGAATTTCGGTGAGGAAAACAATGTTTTAATATTGATAATTATAAATTTAGTGAATACCGTGTTTTAATGAGTAGATGTACAAATTTTAGATGCACTAAGAAAAAATTTCCTGCGAGTGTTACTGTTAATAACTCAAACAAAATAATAAAAGTAACCAACTCTCATAATCATGAAGAGTGTAATAATCAACGATAATAAGCAAACGAGTTCTGACACTAGGGATTTTCGTCACAGGTAGCCAAAATATATGTGCGCAATCGAGTTGTGCATTCTTGCGCAAACGGGTTGTATAAAAGGGTAAATGTGTGCAAATGAGTTGTAGCCTATACAATTATATTTTAGGGGATGTGGTGCAAAGCCGCCGCGGGTCTGTTTTTGAAAGTAACATGGTTGGTGGGTAGTATTTTTTCATTCAATATGTTAACCCTATTCATTTTAAAGTGTGCTTCTTTGGTTTTAGTCTATGATAATACGATACTGATGACAATATATATTTATCAAACAAATAGCAAATATTCGTCACGTCGTTGAAATGACGCGACAGATATATATATTTCGTTAGTAAAATTTTCTTTAACTCGTGTCACTTTTACCGGATGTGGCTAGGTGGCAGATAACGAATAGCAAATACCGATTGTCGAGTAATCGTTCTGATCGTATGTGCGGCAACCTTAAGAGCTTCGTTTCCCCGACATGACGAGCATCCCACGAATAGCGAATACTTACGACTACACGATTCGTGAGAATGCGCCTTAATGTGTAATGATATGAAAATGCTGTGGTGGTTATTGTTGTACAGGTCCACTACTCACTTTCTTCTTACTTACTAAACTAACCTACTTACTTTCTGTTGTTGTGTAGGGTTACGCGAGATTGAAATAAAAAAATCAAAAAAAATCTCAAAGACTCAAATACAGACCAGCAACGTTTCGAACGTTGTGTTTGGCAACAATAAGCCCCTAACCTGCCACTGGCATACGAACGAAGTACAAAGTCTTATCGTTTTCTTTACGAGATGAAAGTTTCAACTTAAAATGCGACGCAAAACGTCCAGAGGTGCAGAAGTTTCAAACGAAAATCATTTGGTAAACGTATTCATCATATTTCACAAAAAAAAAAAAAAAAAAAAACACCTATACCCCATACAAAGCGATTATTTTACTTCAAAGCATTAGAGTTTGTTAATTATATGTATTTTTTTTTCTTTCCGGAACAGTTTGTGCATCGATTTTGCGTTTGGCGGTCTATTGAAGGAATTTAATAGAATCTCTCCTAATTTATCAAATACGTTTGAGCGTACAAATGTCCACCTCACTACTTAGAATTACTGCTTTCAAAAGCAGGCGAATTAGTGAAATGTGTGATCAACCGGGATTTGTGAATAATCTAACTTTTCATTTTCGTATTTACCATGGTTTTAAAAGTGATGTGTTTGAAACGTTGACTACACATGTTCATATTTTAATTTAATTCTACGCGTGACGGAATGTTGTGTGTTTATATATATTTAATAATACTTCATTGACATTGTTTTGTTACACTTCGTGTTAAGCCACGGTGTACAGGAAATCAATCAACCATCTACGATACCATGGTACCTATCAATTTCTGTCTCTAGAATGCTTTACACGTATGGTTAATACATTCTTCTACACAACTAGATGCACATTTTTCGGCCGTGGACGTGGTTCAAATACGAATTAATTACACGTACTTATTGGAATAGTGAGCGGGACTTAACATAGGAGTGAAAAAAAAAACATAATTTGCATAGATGAAAACTTAGTTAATTTCCATAGAACGTTCACCTACAATGCTTTAGGTTTCTCTAAAATAAATGTATCACTTGAATATACGAGAAGTCGAAAAATATTATTTAAATAATAAATATTATAACAAATTATAATAAAAATATTATATTTCTATATTTTTTTAAAATATTGAACGGTAGCTTAAGACTACTCGTACTTGTTACCATGTCCTCAAATGTGTTATAGTATGGGATTCGATGGAAACATAATTCCAGGAGCTTCGGTTATAAATAATAAAACATTTTGTTCTGTTTCGATTCTTTAAAAAGTATAATAAAATCTTAGTAGTGTTAATTAGCATACATTATGGCGACCAATGCTAATTTTCAACTAAATATCCTAACTATAGCTTAGGACTAAGGAGAGGACTAAATAAGTAAAATAATTACTCATAACTGGCACTTAATGCAAGGCCCTCTTCCAAATAATCTATTTAGATTATTATAGTTTATACATTGATTGTTATGTATCATTTTCGAATTGATGGGTGGAAATACAAAACGTAGTATTGCCAAAAATTCGAAAATCGAGTTAGTCATCGATATTATGTAATAATGTTAATAAATTTTGTTACTTGTTTGGGTTCTATGAAAACTCATGTATTTCATATTAAAATGAGGTTTTATATAAAATTTATTGTATAATCTGTCTACATGATTTAAGAATTTTTCAAATTTTGATTGATTACATTTTATTTAAACCTTTATAAAGAGTAAAAACGGAATTTTCATAAATGGTACTATATTAATTAATTTAAAAATATATTTAAATTGTTAATACCACGTTTTACTAAATAAAATTCATTTCAAAATTATGTATTGCCATAACTTTTTCAAAATATGGTATTGCCAGTAATACCACGTTTTGGTCTGTCATGAAATTTTTAAAACATTTGAAAATATGATTAAAACTAAGATAGATTTATTTTGATACTGTCAATCATTTTTTTTTTTTTTAATTCTTTATATATTAATAAACTTATTCTGAGTTTTTATAGTTGTCAGAAAATGTGTTATATTTTTCCTTGATTTATGAACATTTTTGTTTATGGCAAAAACACGTTTCGAATTTCTACCATTAAATTACCACTTGTCAGGTATATGAGTACTCAGAATTTAAATAAATTAATCTGTTTTTTTAACATGGCATACTATATTTATATAAGGTTAGACTTGCTTTCGGGGGTTTCAGTAGATGGTCTTTACCACTTTCACAGGATTTTTTACTGATTACTTTACCTCATAGATATACAATAGTTATACTTAAGTGGTTTACTTTAAAATCATTTGAGATATATGAATACATAAATATTTTAGAATACTTAATAATAGTGAATAATTTTAAAAATCTATTGATATTTATTGATGATACTATGTAGACGGTAACAAGTAACAACACTGAAAACGACAGAAAGTGTTAATCGTTCAGTACAACAGATACCGATAGCCACTATTATAACATATCTAATTATTTATAAACATATTTTCAGAATTTTTCGATATTGAAGTAATTAGAAGACCTATAGGTATATGCTACGCATACAATTATTACATTATTATCAGTTGTGACGTAGAAATATTTTATACTCGGATGTCAGAATTCTGTAGGTGAAAATGGTTTTCGATTTATAGCAATTTAATTTAAAAATAATACTATAATACATTTTATATTAATTAATTTACTTATTTTTTTTTTATTTCAAAAAATTTTCTTTATATTTTTTATAGAGATATTAAGTTTTAATCTCTCCTAAACAATTTATAAAATGTGGATGTGTGCCCTTCTCTTGAATTTAGTGATTCATATATAATAACTATTCTGGGAAAAAAGGTTGCACGTTCAGGACATGTGTCAATTTTGTATTTAACACAAAATATCATGATCATTATTATTTTTATATAATGCACAAAACGATGTATATATCAAATCTAAACAAAAATTTGTAAAAATATTATGTAATGAAAATGATGGTGAAACGTTTCACACTTTTTATGTTTAATATTTTGGATAGCGAAGCGTTATGTAACAAACTGTAGGATAACCAACCGGGATAAGAGGAACAGAATAAAATTTTTATTATATAATAATGAAATAAAAAACACAACATCATCGGTAGTGAAAAATAATATATATTTGAATTTAATATTAAAATATAATAATCATTGGATTGGTGGAGGAAAGCTCGGCTGGGCGTAAAACTACCACCTTAAAATATTTATAAAAGAGAAAACGAAACTCGACCAAACCAATACCAAAGACCAAAACTTGAAAAAAACCGATAAAAACAGTTGTAAATATAAACAGAAAGTAGATATTGTTGACGATTTAATAAATTCTAATGTTTACTTGTTTTTATATGCTGATTAACCGTAAATAATTTTTCGGAATTTTCACAGATTTCATAAAATGGAACATTACTTACCGTCTGTTGGAGAAACATTTTCACCGAATTTTAAACTAACTTTTAGTATGTGGAAATTCCGCTATATTATAGTTTTTAATAATACTTAGATAGATTTTACAAATGAATTTATTTTCATGAAAATGGCTCACCTGAGTGCTGTAATTTTTTTTAAATCCATGCCATTATTTTGCTAGTTATTTGCAAGCCAACTTTTAAAATTTTCTAGTCCGAATTTTTACCGTGAAACCGATAAATATAAAATTTGAAAAATTTCACATAGCCCACCCATTTTGACATAGAACTTTGAAATCCGTTAAATCAAACGAAAGTTAATGATGATTAGCAAGAATTTTTTAGTCATTCAGTTGGCTTTATAAACTTTTGAACTTGTCAAATTGGTCTACCCAATAAATAAATAGAATAAATATTATTATTTATTATTCTATTATATAGATTAATATATGGGGAGGTATAATGTAATTTTCTGATGTCACTTTGTGATATGCAAATATTTTCTATAGTCAATATCTTTCGTTTGATACCCACTTGGAAGTTTCAGATTAAGACATTACGACAACTGCACAATTCAAAAGTATCATTTTCAAAGTTTTAGGACAACATGAGTGTGCTAAGTTCGTAACTTTGAAAGCTTTTACTTATTCTTCATTTGCGAATTCTAAAAATGAACATGCAAATACTTGTTAATCATTAGATTTTTTTTGGTGGTGATTTCAAAGTTTTAGGTCAAAAGGGGTGGGCTACGTGAAATTGGCCCAACTTCAAATTTTTTGGTTTCACGGTAAAAATTTGGTCTTTAAAAATTCTAAGAATTGACCTGAAAATAACTTGTAAAATAATAGCTTAGAATTTAAAAAAATTACAGTATTGAGATGGCTTAACTTGATGATCGTGGTGAATTTATAACACGTAATAACACGTAAGAGTTCAAATTTAACTGTTAACTGATCTGGAGGTCTGCGGATCACCGGTGGTCCGTGGACTCATCACAAGTGGTCCGCGAATGAAGAAATTCAAATTTAAAAAAATGAACGAAATTATCCCCGCGACCAATGACAATTTATGTTATATACTATTATTTTTTTACTCGTATAATATTTATTGTCACATCGTACGTGCGTTGTGCATCGTGCATTGTGCGTTGTTTGATTAATTAACGTTTTTAATTAACATTTATTTATTTGTATAATATTGCTATTAAATATGTCACCAAAAAGAAAATACAATGATGATTACATTAAATTTGGTTTTACTAATAATACAGTAAATAAGGAAGTAAGACCACAGTGCGTGATTTGTACAACAGTTCTCATTAACTATGCATTTAAACCTAAAAAATTGGGATGACATTTGAAGACAGTTCATCCAAATTTATTAATCGTTCTCGAGAATTCTTTGAAGGTAAGAAAGAAAACTTAAAAAAAATGAAACTTGGGACAAGTGGTATGAGATTTGAAACCTCTGAAAAAGTGCTTCATGCCTCATGTGAGATCTCTCTATTAATTGCAACATCTAAAAAACCTCATACGATTGGTGAAACTTTGGTTAAACCGTGTTTGTTGAAAGCCACCAAAGAGATTTTAGGTAAGGAAGCAGTAAAAAAAAAAAAAAAATACAAGACATGCCTTTTTCAAATAACATGGTAAAATCATGAATAGGAAATATGTGACAAGACATTGAAGAACAGTTTATGTCTCATATAAAAATCTCCCTGGTTTGCTCTTCAGTATGACGAAAGTACGGATGTTGCATATTGTTGTCAATTGCTAATCTTTGTTTCATTTTCCAGTGAAGATAGTATAATCAAAGAAGAATTATAACTATCACAAGTATTAGAAATTGCGTCAAAAGGGGTTGACGTTATGAAAATAATTCTTGATTATTTTGAAAAACATAAACTAATGCGGGAATATCCGTTTTGTACCGATGGCGTTCCCGCTATGCTTGGGTCACGTTCAGGTTTAGCTACATTAGTAAAACAAAAAAATCCAACCACATTAACAGCGCACTGTACTATACATCGTTAAGCGTTGACATCCAAAACATTACCAAAAGACTTAGCTTTTGCAATAAAAATCTCCAAACAGTTAGTCAATGTTGTTAAAAATAGTGCACTCAATACACGAGTTTTTCAAAAATGATGTGCAAATATGGACGCTGAGCATGAAATATTACTATTTCATACTGAAACAAGATGGCTTTCAAAAGGAAATATGTTGGCACGTTTATTTGAGCTTCAAGAGGAGTGAAAGTTTTTATAATTGATAAAGGTATAAACTATTTACATAAGCAAATTTCTGAGCTAAAAATTGAAATGCAAATTGCTTATCTTGCGGATATATTCGCTCATTTAAATTTAAATTCATAACTGCAATGTTTTGGTAATGTTAAACTTGAAGGTTCTGCAAATATTTTTGTATTTAAAGATAAAGTTCGCGCTTTTGTCTGTAAAATAAAACATCGGATTGGAAAAACTCAAGTAAAAAACTATTCTGCATTTTCTACACTGCGAATTCTTATTGATGACAAACACTACAAATGTTTTACAGAAGATATTCAAAATAATGTATTAGAACATTTACAAGTCTTTAAAGAGGAATTTACCAGATACTTTCCAGAATATGGTGTAGGAGACACTGATGCTTTTAAGAAGTTAATTCATAATTTTTTCACTGTCGAAGTCAGTGGCGTAGCCAGGAACTTTCATTTAAACATAAACTTTATTTTTGATTTTATTTTGTAGAAATTATAAACTATAAAAGTATAAAAAAAGCAATTCTGTGCAGGCACAGGTCATAGAAGTGAAACTTCCTCGACAACAGTCGTGGTGATATCAAACTATTAATGTACAATCTACAATTACTGTCGTAGAGGTTTCCTTTTTATTATTTTTCTTTGTAGAGAATTATTTAGTAATCAAAATGAAAAGATTTATAAAGGGTGGGAAACATGGTCGGATTTAGACTTTTGGATGTTCTGGGCAAATCGATTTTTCGAGGATCCTAGCAGTAAGAAATTAACATTATCCATGTAGTAAAGGAAAAATTACAAATTTGCATAATTGTCCGTTAAAATAATCTGCTATACTTTTTATACCACTGTTACTAGTGGCATACATACGGGGAGGGTTTCCGGGTTCAAACTCCCCCCCGGGGCCAAAAAAAAGAAAAAGAAAATTGTTTTATTATTGATGACGTGTAATATATTCGTAGTTTCATTATTACGCTTTGAACTTAAAATATACAACTATACAAATATTATGATAATTAAATAATTATATTGATAGGTGTTTGAAAAGTTTTGATAACTATGCTGTTTTTATATTCCAATAGCTATGAATTTACTGTGATGTAAAAGTAAACTGTAAATTGGTAAAAAAGTTGTATAAAATAATAACTGTTTATAGCAGTTATTTATCTTATTTATCTATACAACAAAAAAAAAGATAATGATTATTTTTGTTAAACCTCCCCCAGAGCAAGATCAAATGTAAGCTACTGACTTTTTATGCTTCACAAATCACAAATTTCTGTATTTATAATAATACCACAGTTTAATTAAATGTAATATACAGTGAATACTAATTAGTTAGTAATAGTAAGTAATAAAAAAATAAATACATTTTTATAAATATGGTAATTTTAGACGTAATAAGTCTGACTTAAAAAAATTAGATATACATTTGGTTTTTTTAATGTCACGTGCATGTGTGTGTTTAGGTATAAAATAAAGGTACGTAACGTAGGCTGCGCGCCGACGGTAGCCAGGAGTGTCTAAACACAGGAATGCACCTTATGCATTCTGCGTATGTGCGTAATTTATTCACCACTATCATAATGTTAGGCTGTTATCAATATATTATATAAAATCACTATAATACGATAATATTATAATAATATGAGTTTTGAAAACTCTATATCAAACTATTCAAAATTTGAACATACTACTTACGTATTTTACACTTTTTTTTGAGCTTTGATCATTTCAGTAAATAAATCATTATACATACCAAATACATTTGAATAAAAACAATCAAAACAGCAATAACTATCTAATATGTTGAGATGACTTTTAATAATGTTTATTTATATCTATATTTATCCAATTACCTATTTGAACATTTCATAAACCAGACTTCATCAAAATGTATTACACTAAGGTTATTTACCAAATGTTTTATTGAGTATTAACAAAACAATTCACAGACATCTTTAACATAAAAATTCAATATTATCTAATATCTATATAAACAGTGCTCGATTTGAGGGGGGACGCAGGAGGACGAAGTGCCCCAACTAATTTTCAGAAATTTTAGCGTCCCCTTACTATTATTACGCTATAATCATAACGTTCAGCCAGTTTTGGGGATGTCCTTTTTTAGAAAGTAAATCAAATCCCCCTTCTTTAATTTTTCCAAGTCAAGCACTGTATATAAATGACATTATCTTAATACTACCGTGCTAAGCGAAAACAGAATAACTCCATTTTTCGTAAAAATTATGTTTTTGTTTTTATAGGTAAAATTAGTAGTTTTACACGGATTTGTGATGTAAAAATAGCATATTTCCTATAAAAAAAAAACCATCTTAAAATTAATTTTAAAATAAGAAAATACGTGCTAAGTCCAGTATATTTGATGTTTTCTAAGCGAAAATACGGTAAATTCAAATACTAAGAAAAAAACTCAGTATATCACATGAAAAAGAATAGAGTTACCGTGTTTTGGCTTATATTCATACGTTGGAAAAAAAAGGGTATGTATGTGACATAAACATAAGCCACATTTTATAAATTAAAAACAATGATTATTTCATATTCGATATATTATTTTATAAATTCCTATACAGATATTGTTAAGAATATTATGGCAATAATCCGATAAGTCCATTATTATGGAGTTTATCAATTGTTCGCTTAGTACTCCGATTGATGATGCGCCGCAACCGCTCCTACGAGGACGGTGGTAGTCGGCCGCGACTCGCGGGGTGTTGGGATAAGGTTACCCTTGTTTAACAATAATAACATATAACAATAAGATTTATGATTGCTAAAATATTTTTATATTATATTAAGAAAAAATTAGTCGCCCTTACGTAAACAAAATAAAATAAATACATAAACCTACGCCGCAGACGCGCTAGGCAATATAAATAATAATAATAATAAAAATCTTTTGCATCAGCGCGATATTAATTTACCTTGTGGTAGCCCCAGACCGTGCGGTTTCACCCACGCGACCGTGTGAATACATGTGCGACGGACCGGAGAATACCGGAAGTCTTCTAAAATATGCCGCAGAAACACCGGCTCCAATTGAAACCGCTCGTTCGGACTCGGGGCGTCCGCGACAGCGTTGAAAGATGGCGAGCGACGGCAACGTGATCGTCCAACGGGCGTAAAAGTGATGGAATTGACAAATTGTCGATGATGGAAACACGCTCGAGAAAAGTCCAGACGACTCGGCAAAATTATACTAACAAGTTTTCGGGCGTGACGAAGACGGCACTGACTCCAAAGGAAAATGGATCACACAGCAACAGTCGCGAAAGCGTCGTGTCATCGGCGACGCATACGAGCGAAGTGAGATCCACGATTTTCGGGCGATGGAAACACGGTGAGCGAAAAATTCACCACCCAAGCGGCATTCGTTGATCGAACCGGTCTTCTTTTGACGGGCCGGTGGGAGAGGGCGCGCCACGAAACTACTCGAAACTTTGAGAAGCTCATGGCGCAAATGACATGCGTTTGGCGCGCATTTTTAAACTAATGGCGAGCCCGAACACCGATATTGATTTTATGATAAGTCCATTTTCTTCTTAATAAACTCGAAACGGTTAAAATAAAAAGTGTTCAACCAATTCAAGATCTAAAATTAGATATATCAGTATAATGTTTGGCCAATTTTTCGTATAAACGTTATTTTTAGGTATGATTCACTGTTGAAAACGTAATTTGGTGTTTCTCAATTATTATGTTGACTGGAGATATCCTATTTTCCTTTAGCACGGCAGAATAGTAAGTACAAGTATGAATTATTAAAGCCAACTGGTGCAGTATGCCGAGTTGTGAGTTCAACACGGTTACACAATATTAGGATGAAAGGATTATAAAGTTAGATTAATAATTTTATTAAGAATACTTATTACGGTATTACTGATATTTTATTTAACACTTTTTAATTTAACATCAACATAGACAAAGTAAATGATAATAACAAATATAAGCGGAGCGTATATACCTGATACATTTGGTTGCCAATGCTGCTTTGCAACTTTTTCCTATTCGAGATTTTGCGATTCGCACGTGGTTCATATTACTTCTATTAATTTGCTTATGGTTATAATTGTAAATTGTAATTATGTAGTAACTATAAAATACATATGAAAAAATATAATATATACATAGTACATTACACTAGAGTTGAAACTAAACATCTCAATAATATACTATTACTACAAAAAAAAAAAAAAAAAAAAACTGAACATTATTATTTAACAACTAAAATAAAACGACAACATATAACTTATATAGGAAGTACGTAGTTAAATTTTGAATAGTTTGATTCATAACTCATATTATTATAATAATATTTTTATCGTATTAAAGTGATTTGATATGATATATTGATAATGCCCATTGAGTAACTTTATGTAACAACCTAATATTATGATAATGGTGAATAAATTACGCGCATGCGCAGAATGCTTAAGGTGCATTCCTGTGTTTAGACGCTCCTCGGCAGCCTACGTTACTATCAGTGTATGCGTTTGCTATCTCATACAAAATGACGCGCATGCGCGTGTATTAGTATAAAATGTGACGGATTTTCGTTGCATTCCTGTGTGTCACGACCTTGAAAATTTACTCCCAGTGCGCGTATGGTAGTTTCAATTCAATAAATAAGTGATATAAGGAGGGGGATTGAAATCAGGTCGTGGTCCGCAATGGTGAAAAATTTATAAAAATGGTCCGTGCTTAGTGTTGAGTTGGGAATCACTGTTCTACCATGATCCGGACCAGCTGGTAAATTTTATTTTTCAGTCCGATTACTTTGTCCTCGTTGACTCGCGGTGGTATGATAATTACAACTAGCATATAAGCCTCGTAGTTATTGCGCATATAAATGGGTCCGGGCGGTCATTTTAGTTCGCAGAGTTATGTATTGGCGATTCGCGGCATTGTTTCATTAGTTGGCAAAACATAAAAGGTTTTATCGACATTTTCGACCTTTGTGGTCCAGAACTGTCTGTTTGGAACAACAGTTAATGGATACAATAATAATCTCGATGCGCGATATCAAAACTGTACAAAAATTGTCCGTCACGAATTCATTCATCAACAGGTATTCCAAAACTGTTGACGATAATAACACGCCTGAGTTCGAGACATCATATCACCCGAAGTTCAACTTGGACATATTAACATATTAAAGTTTTTAATAATTAAATAAAATATTCTTGGAATTTTAGTTTGGTCTAAAAGACCACGGGACACATCATGCACCATTAACTAGCGATTCTGATATTTCAATAATTTATACTTTGACAACCAATAGGAGAGTAATTTTATGTTAGTGGCCAACGACAGATTAAAATGGTGATACGATTTAACCGTTGGTTGTAGATCAAATATATCATAAACCTTTTCGTGTACAGACTGCTATTGTTGTGCGAGAAGTTAAGTAGCGTGAGCAGGGATTAATGGTGCGAAGGGACGCGTGACGACTATATGAATACTTACGTCCGGTTATATTTTGACACCAACTGTGATATTGAGTATCAATACTTGTGTTTTTATACATTTTCATTGTTTTTTAACTCGCATTATATAATAGCGAGGTATATTTTATATTCGATCTCGCGTCGGAATTAGTAATAATTTATTCAAGAACGTTCCTTACAAGTCTATCTTATTTAGCATAAAGTGTTCTTCTTTTGAACTACTCATTAATAATTATTTTTATTATTATTTTTTTTTTTTTTTGTGTTATTTTGTGTGATAATAGTTAGTAGCTTAATTATGCTGCCAACGTTTTAATACCTTTTATTAGGTATTAACAAAAGGTTTTTGGATTTTATTCTTACACAACAATACCTTAAACAGACCTAAAATTATACATTATACTTTGGCATATTCATTAAGTTTATAGACAAAATGCAAAACCTTTGAATATTTTCTATATTTTTAAATCATAGTATTACTCGTGAATTCACTTGAGAGAAATTTAATTTACACTGAATAATATTGCTATATTCATTGAAATAGAATAGAGTTTTGGTTTTCTTGTGCGATGAAAAATAAAATTACAAAATTTATTTCAACTCATTTTAGATTCAAATATCAACATTTTCTATGTCGGCGATATTATTTGTTAGCTCATTTACCTAATAACTTCTATATATTTTGCATAGTTTTTACGGTTTCCCTTATTATTGTGCCAGCGTGCTGCAGCGTGTTTTGTATATCTTTGTATTGCAGTGGTAATTCAAGTTTAAGATCAATGTAAATACTTAATATTTTACATAATTTAAATTAGCTCAATCTGTTTGATTAGAAATTAATATAAGCATATATATATATAAAAAAATTAGTTAAAAATAGATTGAATGTATGATTTTTAAAAACATGTAGTATGAAAATAAAACGTTGAACAAGGGGAAACGCTTGATGTTTAAGCTACACATTTTGAACTCTAACATGCTAGATACGTGTATTAAACTAACGAATAAACGGTCTTTTTACAATACAAATGTTTCATCTTCTTAACCAAAGTTATGTCCTTATTGTGGCATAAAAATAAAATAATGAATTGCAGGCGTCTCGTGTTACCTTTAATATACTTGAGTATAAACATGTGTTATACTAACCGTACGAAATGTACCTATACATCATTGGAGGTACGAACTATTTTACATAAAATCATGTATCTATAATGTATATATCTATATCTATATCTATCTATATATATGTATATATCTATCATGTATCTATACCTCTTTAAAGAACCTACTCATTTTTACTTTATTTTACTTATTTTTTTACATTCAAATAGATAGCTTTGGGACTAGCCACCGGATAAATAGGGTATAAACAATTGATGCGATGAATTCGAATTCGAATACGAAATAAACGTATTCAATATATACGCGTGTGCTACTTCGACATCGATATTATATATTTATTTATGATAAGTGGGAATTGGAATTTCGAGGTACGACAACGGTTACCGAAAGGCACTGAAAGATACACATTTTTCGGATCATTTTTATATTTTGCTATGCCCTAAATCTGAGTTTAGTTACACCGTCTGTAAATATTTAAATTAATTCCCGTCTAACTACGATTAATAATGAAAAGATTTTCTTTTTATTCTTCTTCAGATTAAGTACATATTTTGGTCATCATACCGGTTCATATACTATAACATCCTTTTTTTTCCACCCAATTAATTATTAAGAATATTTAAACCGAAAATTCGGATATTAAAATGTATGTAAACGTGTGTGCACGTGCATGTGTGTGTGTTTTTTATTTAAAGTTTTCGGCACCCTTAAAAACAAAAGTACAGCACTTGAGAGAGAAAAAGGTTTATATTTATTTAGCGACTTGATGTTAAAATATCCTTACTTTTGTGAATATGTATTTTATCCCGACACTGAAAAAGGTATACCATCAAATACTTCGTTAATGCGTGAAAAAGACAAAACAAACAAACAGCCTATAGCTCATTTATTTTTCCGCGTTAATTTAAATTAAAACCGGAAAAAAATCTTTTGTAAATTATTTTATCATTTATCCAAACGATTAAGTACAAGCATTGACCGCTCGTTGGATATGTTAATATAAATATTACGTGGTTGAGCTAAATAAAAAAAAATTGAATGCAGAAATTGTGAGAACAACACGTTTTCATCGTCAGAATAAATACTTGTATGTCCATTTCAGTTTAACACGCATCAGTCGTCGTTTAGGACGGGCGTACATTTGTTGGGTTTTCGTCGTTTGAAAAAATAGACTTCAGTTCTAAAAATCTCGTTTGATAATAAAAATGGTCACCGAAAATATTGCATCAGATGATTCTCCGCGAGCAGCACTTGGCTTGAACATTACGTCCCATTGAACCTTTTTGATGTAAATTGCGTTACGTGTGTTTTTTTATATTATGATGTATGTCAGGAATTTATAATCCGTATTTTCGTTCCTATTGTATCAGGCTTAGGATTGATAATATTACTGTTATAATATTGATGTAGTTTAGTTTCTTTTTTTTTTTTTTTTTTTAATCACTTTTAATTAAAACTTAATTTATTAATAAATTTAATATTTATTATAAGTCTACACATGGTTACTTTTCTAATAAAACTTGATTTATTGTTTATTTTAAGTCTATATCGAAGCCATTAAGAAGTTGAAAGATAGTTGCCTCACAAGTTCAATTACCGTTATTTTTTTAGTTTCTAATTTTCCATTATTTTTAACGTTTTCTGTTTCTGGTGCCCTGAATCCGTAACGCTTTACAAGCATCAATTTGAATATTTTTTAAAGTCTCTAGAAGCACGGGCTATAATTTACATTTACCGGGTGTGAACACTACGAATAAGTATAATAATGTAATTATTATGCACTGTGTATAATATTGTAATCCATTGGAATGTGCGTTTTATTTAAATGCGACGTGATCGAATTTTTTACTAAACCTAAATCGTTCACGCGGATAAAGTAATGAGTTAGAAACATCACTTTACACACGGCTATACATGTGGTTTCCGATTTTACGCGGTCTGTTGATTAAACTAAAACATAATACAACTAAACCCACGGCTGGCACGATGCAGCGTGTACATCGACTACGCCAAGGTGTATTTGTGGCCATAATAATAATTAAAATAATTATCGTCGTGGTGAAAAATGTGTCAAATGCGTATAATACACTACATTATGTTCTTGTCGCCAGGGCGACACGGTGTCGTTTTATTAATAATCCTATAGTGCCCGCGGTACTTTTCGTGGGTAGGTACTGTGAATAAATATTATCCAAGACGTGCACGTACCTATACACAAAATATGCGCAAAATATTACAGTAAATCACGGAACTGATGGTTTCATGGTTTTCAGTGGCATAGCCAAGGGGGGGGAGGCTAAGAGGGCTATAGCCTACCCCATGGGCCGTGTTTATATGTATAATGTATCTTGACTATTTAATAGAATCAACGCTCGTTTTAATCAAAAGCATATTGATGTTATGCCACTTGAAGGACTTATTCCGGCCAATTTAAATATATATGACGATAAAAATATTATAAAAGCTGCTAAAATATATGTCCAAGATCTCCATGATGATACCTCATCTACAATCAGGGCTGACCTGTTCATACGGAGGCAACAATGGAGTCAAAATACTATTCCAAAACC
>NW_020272220.1:695567-823705 GCF_003268045.1 Sipha flava
GGGGGGGGGGGGTTAAGGGTGAATTCTCATATCCTCTCTTACTACTCTTACTTATCCAAAAAAAGTGGTTAGCCCCCCCATTTAAAAATCCTGGCTACGCCACTGATGGTTTTGTATTTTTATGCATACACTCGGTCACGTACACGCGCGAGAGAGAGTATTTATAAAAAATCGTAATTAGTAGTTTGCTTATAAACTTTAATATCTAATCATAATAACTTGTGGATGGGGTGGGCGTTTTTGTTATGATAACGATGTTCTACGAATGATACCTAAAGGTTGATAAGATCATTGATCGTAAACGATAATTAAAAATCAATGATAAACCTGAACAATATTGAGCGGGTACACCAGCAGACGAAATTTAAGTTATAAGTTATTAGTTTATTATTAAGTTATAAGTTTAAGTATCAATTTACAATAATTTCATTCGACTGTACAATGCGTTAAAAAACAAATATACTCGAAACGAAACCAAAAGCTTATAGAAATTGGTAATCGTAGGAATTATAACTAAAAACTATTTTAATTCCAATTCGAACATTAAACATATTTTGATTATTTTTTGGCTTATGATTTAGATACAATTAAAACGTTTAATAACCATGCACGGAACGTTGTGTAGCATAACCAAGTATTATTTTCTGCGCGAACGTAACGAAGGCGACGATTTCGTCAATTATCAATACGTGCACACTCCTCGTTCGTGTATGTTAATCGTTACTCATATATAGCGCTTGGATTTTAAAGCAAATGGTTCTATTTTTTATTTGAGATAGAAATCTAATTTTAAACATAAATTCGTTTCATGTCTTTTTGATTTCAAATAAACCAATTTATTTTTATTTTTTTTTGGCTTTTTTTTCATTTATTCCAGTTGTAAAAATGTTATATGTTTATTATGCTATAGTAGATATAAAAAAAAAAAAAAAGAATATTTGATTAATTATAAATGTGAAAACCCGGAATACGGACTAAATAACTTTTAAACTTAACTTAACTAACTTTAAATAAATTAATCAAACTTAAATGGTTGTATTGGATTATTATTGTTTTCGGCTTAATTGTTATATGTATTAAATAAATAGATTATCGACCTGCAGACAATTAGATCGTTGACAAAATGTATAAATATTGTCTTAGATGCAGAAAATAAGTTAAATGAAGCTAATGGAAATATTTCAACTACAATTTCGGGTAAACTAAATTGTATTCTTTTGAAAAACAAAGGTTGGAAATAATTACTAGACATTAATAATATACTGAGTGGTGTTTAATTAAACGAAATTAAATATCATGGGTTTGATTTAAATGAAATCACTTGCGTGAAGTATGTACCGATTACTTCAGTGTATGAAGAATATTTATTGTATGTATACATATATATACTGAAGTTTTCAAAAGTCAAATAAATAATATGACAAACTATGGCAACGTTGCACATAAATTCGTTCTCAAACGTATCGTTTTTTTGGGTTTTTTATTGGTCAGCGGTTTGTTCTTTGTTAATTTTAAGTATTCTCAATCGTTCGGCCAAAAAGATATAACGTTCTCAATCGTTCGATTGTCATAACAATATCAAACAGAATTGCGTGCAAAACAGTCAAAACTCTGCATGCGGTGCTCAAAGCTTTTGACTTTCACGTCATCACCGTTTTGCGGTGTCATCACAGCGGGTCGTCAGGTGCGAATTAATTTTTTCTCTCTTTTTTTTTCACGATATTCTTCAGCACGTACAATAAATTGTAAAAAAAAAAAAAAAAACAAAAAAACGAGGTTTAAGCATAAAAATATGAACACGATTTTTTCGTTGGAAGCGCGGTTCGTCGCGGTTTATAGTTTCTCACCCTTTCAGCACATATAACTTATCCGTCGTGTGATCTTTGGCCCAACATTGACGATGACACCCACGTCAGCGACCGAACTTGGATGGGGCGCGCGCGTAGGATGCGATTTGCTTTTTTTATTAGTTTTTTTTTTTTCATTTTTATTTTATTCTTTATTTTTATGAAGCGATCACCATGCACACTTACGTGTTACATAAGTATGTTTGTAATACATTTTATTTCTAGGTAAAATTATTCAGTCGTAATCAATACGCATACGTGTTACAACACTTAGCAGTGCACTACCCACACATGCGGCTTGGATCCCTGCACTCTATGATCTCACAATGCTCAGGCGCTTATGACGTTTGGTACCCATCGATTGATCGTCGAAAATGAAGATTGGTTATACATAGACATGATTGACGTTACGATTTATAACAGTGGTGCTTGAGCCAGACGCGTTCGGTTGCTTATCTGTTCTTCGATTTGTTTTGTTTTTCCTTTCCGTCTAATTATGCATATTATTATTGATCGCGCATTTATTATTTTTTTTATGTGTTGGTCGTGTTATCGCGCCGCCGGCATTTTCAATCGTCCATATTTTCATTTTTTTCTGTTTTTCGTTGTCTCGTCGTCGTTGTGTTGTGTACAACAACTTTGTTCGTTCCCGTCTTGCAGTACTATTTTCCGAAAACTACGTTTTGTGTTCTTTTTGCGGCCGATTGGTAATTATCATTCGGGCAATCTCTTGTCGATCGTACTAAAATTTTATTCTATTTTACATAAATCACGAACGGTCATTGTGATTAATGTGGTTTTTCTGTCATTGTCATATTCATGTGCTGCAAACGAGATTTATCTTTTCGTCGTGAGCAGTAGGCGACATTCGATCGCACGTACGCGGGTTCAACCATTAATTTTTTATTGTATTTAGTTTACTATTTATGGAACTATTTACGGTAAAACTAGTTGAACGTCACAACTGCTATGAGAGTGTTGGTCGACCATATTTGTTGTTTCACGTAAAAACCGAAGGGTCTAACCGTCGTAGGCCTCCATTATTATTATTATTATTATTATTATTATTATTTTATATTCACTTGTTATAGTTATTTATTTATTTATTGTTACAATTTTAACATAAATTATTGTGCCAATCAGGAAAAATATTATTTATTTTCTATTTATTTAATTTAATTTAATACTTTTAATAATTTACTTACTGTTACCAAATCCATGATTAGTTCAATAAATTACATTTGTGTCACAAGAGTGACTGATTCTTCAATTATCTGTCGTACTTCAAACAAGTGGTTTTCAAACACTTTTTTAACCGTGGTACACTATGCTTATCGTAAAATAGTATTCCAGTCACCATTATTTTGTAACATTGCGTTACCGTAAGCGGGGATTGAAGGGTGCTTGGTGGGGCCTATATTTCCAAAAGCACGGAAAGCCCCCCAAAAATGATTGAACATTTTTCAAACTATATTATACTTATTCCGCCGTCTAGACGCGTCTCACAATTTTCATCAGCTCACACTGGAAAACTCGTCGTCGCAATAGATTATTATCGCAATGGCAAAAATGAAAATGTCCAATAGTTATTTTTCGGATAATTTTCAAATAAATATAGGTTTATAGTATTAAAATAATAAAAAGGAAAATGTATTATTAATTAATTTTTATTTAATTTGCCTTTGTCGTAAACATTACATCAAGTATTATTAATTAATGAATATTTAATTAAATTTATTATACATTATTGATGTTCAATGTGCATATTATGTAAGCAATTACAGTACATATTTAGTAGTTTTTTAGTTAGTAATTTAGTAGTTAGTGTGTATTTTAGGTAATATTGTAATTCAGAGGGTGTAGAGACAAATCCTTCATGGTTAATTATGTAAAGCAAGACTTAAGTCTTCGCTAAAATTCAATTGAATCTCCACCTAGGCGTGACATTCAATTTGAAAATTTAGTGGTATACGACTAATATAAGCATTTTGGGGTGATATTAAACGTAGAAATCATGTGTGTATAGTCTATGGTACACATATCGTATAAACACCTACAGTTAGTGGTATACATTAAATTTACTTATAGATGGGAGGAATTAAATTATAAAACATATTTCTTATGTTAACATCAAACGTCTATTTTATACCTCCTGTGACGAAATTTATTTTTTTTGTGGTTTTATCAAAATAGACAAATATCACAATATCTACACACGTTAAAATATTCATGATGTGCATATTTTTCATTATAGCCATTTGAAAATTGGATTTTTTTTCAGTCCTTGGGGAGATTTATCTCAAACAGATCTCTGAATAGATTCACCCTCCCCCCCTCCCATTTGAATGCTACTGCCTACAGTATATTTTATTCGTTTGAAATATGGATTGTCCGTAACACAATAATATTATAATATATATCACACTTATGAATATATACAGTACTATACGTTTCGTACAATCTTTTTATTTGTTAAAAAATAAAATGTACACCAATAATAATGGACCGTTGTGCGTTGCAATGTTTCTTTCACACGTAAATAAAAAAAAAAAAAGTTTTAAGTTTATCGGTCGAAAATTATAAAACTCATCGTCGTTTCGTACTCTCTCTCCTGCACAAACCATAGTTAGGCACTTGGAAGATTAACAGTGACCTAAACCTATAAAATACGTAGTACGTGTAGTCCAGTGTGACATCAAACATGTTCGCGAAGCAAAAACGATTAACGTTATTTCATTTCTGGTCCACGTCCGTGTTTTACACGTTTCAATAACAACTCGCGTTAGATGTCCGTGATGTATTATATAGTAGTTATATGTAAGTAGTTGAGTAGGAAGACTCGCTAGCGCCCCTGGCAAACTTAGAAAAAAAACGCTTTTTAAACAATTAAAATTTGATGCCACGATATTTTTTTAACCTTTAATTTTACTAATATTTTTACGTATACAATTTATACTTGTAAGTTATTACAGTGTTAATTATATATTTTGAAAATTGGCAATTTTCGCTTTATGACTAGTAAATTTACCGATAATTTCTTTATATGAAATTTTTTATTTAAATGTCCTTGCGATATTTTCATAATTCCATCATTAAATTCACACGTAGTGTGTACAAATAGACAACATATAAGTATTTCAAAAAGTAAAATGAAAAAAATTTCGATTTGATTGTAAGATAAAAATGCAACTTTCGCACAATTTGGCGTCCTTTTGTAATTTGCGCCCCTGGCGTAGGCACAGTTCGCCATACCCTTGCTACGCAACTATATGTAAGTGATGCATACAAGTGATTTATTTTTGTCAAAATCACACTATTTACGTGCAACCGAATACCCGGGTAACAATTCACAAATTGACACAAACCCGTCGTTACATAATTCTTACGTCGGAATAATATTTGCACCAGTACATTTGCACGGCGCATAGGTAACCGAGTCATAGAACCGAGGCCCGAAATCACCCACGGTCACAATCACGTCACGGCAACGACGTAACGGGGCAGAAAGAACGATATAAAGATATAACGTTTGTACGATAGACTTGTACGACACAGAAATCGTTACTCACCAGCCAACAGCAAAGATTCGTCAGCAAACCAGCGTCTGACTGAACTAGGGACGCGCTAAGTCTATCTAGGAGCCGCATTCCGTATTCTTCCATCCGTACCGATTCTGCTCGGCATCCCCCATCAGTTGCCCGAACCAATGACGAGACGAACTCAAATATTTTTAGAGTCAAGTATATATTGTCACCACCCCCCCCCCCCCCCCAAAAAAAAAAAAAACCGAGAGGCAGCCGACTCTCGATTACTCTCATCATTACGAACCAATTGACATCAAGTTTCGGAGTCAAGACGAAAGGATATGTCAGGATCTGGAATTGAGGGCACCAGCGATGACACGCACATACCCGTCGGCAGGACATTCCTTGCTTTTCTCCGGCGCTTATTTGAGCAGCCTTCTCCTTACTCCTCAACCATTCGACCACATAATCGTGTCGGTTTATATCCCCCTCCCCCCCGGGGGGACGGTAGGTATGGACAGTCTAATTATTTGAGTGTGGCTTATCAGGAAAGAACGGGGCTCTAAACGAATATTTATTTGTAAATCTATCGGCCCACAAACTTAATAATAAAAAAGAACATTATTATCAGCAAGTCTAAAAATCTTGTGATATTAAATAACCCACCTACCTTTATCGGCCGCGTGGTTCCCAAACCTAGACTAAAAAGTAGTCACTTCGAAGTGGTTATGGTAAACAGTGTTATGTTTTAAGAAAACGTGCGTGAATCACACATTTTTGTACGCTAATTTTCCACGCGATATTATGTACGCAAAACTTTTGACGTGAAATATACGAAGTGGTTTATAATATTAAAACACTATGTTGGCCAACATTGCAGGATCAGCACTTATTTTGTATAATAAAATATCAAGTGGTGCTGCGATCCTTACACTTTGCTGTGGGTGGTATAGGTCGATGTTTTAAATTATGTTTGGGTTTCTTATGGGTTTTTTTTTTTTTTTGAACGAACAGCAGATGCCCGATTACTCGAAAAAAATCTTTGTTCGTCGGTTGGATTATAAAATTATGCAAAATCTTCAGGACGATCAAAAAAGTGCTTCAGGTATGATACAGATTTGAAAGTTAAAAATATTTTTTCTAACCTTTACCACACGAATATTGGTTCTAGATAGAAGACGAGTTTTTCTTCGATATTTATTTACTAACAATTAGTAGTTTAATTATATACATTCATTCGAACTAACAGAAAGGAATTTTAATTTTAAATTTGTTTTCAATCACAAATTACTATATTTTATTCTATATTTTATTTTATTTGTGCACAAAATGAAACCAGAACTGTTTATTCATAGCTTGTGTTTTTATAAAAAAAAAAATCAATATTTATTTATAGTTTTTATAGTTAACATATCGTCTTGTATTTTAATTAGGTTTACTTATATTTTTGTTGTGTGCTTAAAAATACTTATATTCTATGTATATGTTTTTAATGACTGTTGATGTAAATATAGAATATTATAATCATATAAAATGCCTAGGCATTACAAGTAAAACATATGCATTTTTAAAAGGATAGTTTTAAATTCAATTTTAATTTTACATAATCTCTAGAAATTCCACAGTGTTTTCATTTATTTAAGTTACGTATCATAGCAGTTCAAAGTTACGATGACATTTTGAATATCATATGAAAAATGTTATTTTCTCTAACATTTACAACACTCTATGATCCCTCGGAGCTTCTTGCGTAGCTGTTGAACATAGAAGTATTAAGAAATATTAATTTCAACGTTAAACGAAAATGCCTTTTAGCAAGAGCATATGCGATAGTAAAATATATTACATTCCTGTAACGACACAGCCGCTAGTCTCTAAAAACTATTACGTTGTGCCTGCACGTACGAGTCCACCGTCTAACGTTAATAATTAATAATTAACAGTGTAATATTATCGTTTTACACGACATTACTCACGTGGATTCGTGTTTATAAATATTTCGTATAACTGTGTAATCAGATTTAATTTTCAGGAACGTGCGTAATTCGTTCGCAATCTTGCGTATCTGCCAGACAATTTAGTATGTCTAGTGGTGCTGGGAAAAATCCGTTCGTACTTATACGTGCTCCGACGTCCCTCTCGGCATATTATTGTCTAAAACACACGGAAATCTCATTTCGAAAGAAAAACTGCGTTCATTTCCTTCTTGGGGGTGTGAAAGGTTTCGACATGAATACGTTTGTGCTCCACGCAGCTACTGACGATTTACACCGTATTAATGTACCGCAAAAATAATATGTTCTGTGACTCTAACGGTAGTTTAAATTACAAGAAGATATTTTTCGAATAAATACTCGTGTCCTGTTGCTGAATATGTATATCATCGGCATAAACCGTGTCCGAATACTTAAGACCGAATGATTGTATAGGAACACATGCTGATAATTTTGTCATTTTAAACATCGTTTCGTCGTGAGTTTGCGTAATATTTATTTTGTTATAGAACAGCCACAAAATGAAGATTATATTGAACATATTATTTATCATGGTGTACTGTGACAATATCTTAAAAATGTGCTTATTCTTAAAAATTATAAAAATAGTAAAATTTATCGTGTAACCCATAATTAATATTAAATTTCAAACCATCATCTGAATTATTACGTGCTAATTAGTTCGTAGAAAATACTCTTGAGATAACTGTTAATTATTTCAATGTTTAAATTGTATATTTTTGTTTGAAATAGATCTATTGTTTGTTTATAAGTTGTCAGATTTTAGACTCTGAATGAAACGAGGAATGTATTGATTTTAACATGATGTATGAGCGATTTTTTTTTTGTAAGTATTTGTGTTCCCGTTTTAGATCAAAAGGATTTTATTGATCATCACAATCATAAGAGATTTATGATAGGAAATTTTGGTGATTTGACACTTTTTAAAAGGTAATCATACGAATTTTTCAACAGTTTTTATAAAATAATAATTACAAAAAACTAACGAAAAATTATAAAAAAAAAAACGACAAAATATAATGTTGCTGGTTTTTTATGAAATTTAAAATTTTGAAAAAACAATAATCGTAAAGAATTGAAATTTTCATTTAATATTATACTATTGTTCAGTATAGATGGTACCATTTTCATAAGATATTTTGAGCTACTTATACTTATATAAATTTAAAATATCATGTTTTCTTACCTTTCTTTTGATAATGTAAATAAAATAATTTTGGTTTGACGAAAAGTCTTGAAAATATAATACGAATTTTCATATACATCTTTTTTACTGTACCTATTAAATGATAGAGAAATACGTGAGGTTGAGTATAATCGTCTGTTCGCATAGTAGACTTTTCCCGAACATAACACCAATGGTATTATTTGAGGACAAAAGCGACTAAACCGTTGTACGCGCATTATTTATTATGACGAATATAAATACATGTGAATGAAATAATAGCTAGGATAAGAAAGGACATCGTTTAAATAGTTATGCGTTTTTTACGGCTTGAAAATTCTAAAACGATGTGTAATAAAACGCAACGTAAACCACGCGTTATTCCGTTTTATGTTATTTCGTTGGCGAAATGGAATGATATTTTGCCCTTTTTTTTAAAAAAAAAGGAACAAAAAAAAAAATTAATAAAAAATAAACACGTCCATGCGAGTATTTCAATTTATAAGGAAGTATTTTTAACGCATGTAACTATAACAGCCATAAAACTTTGAAAACTCTATATATTCAATGTTTTTTCGTTTAAAAAAAAAATGTCCAAAAATCTATAAGGTACGACTCATTGATGTTATGGTGCTGTAATTGTGATTGATTCGCATATTTTATCGCTACTATAGTGACTCATATGCTATGCCAAATAATAATTTCGACAATAATTATAAACACAAATACACGTCATGCAGAATAGAAACGATGGCAAATGTATAACGTAATCGTAATCCGGCAATTATACCATACATGACTACGTTAATTCATATTCGATATTAATTATTATTGTTTTGTATTATAACATACGATTAAAAGATAATATTATAATGGTCGAGGACAATACTACAGCGCACGGTGTCCTATTCGTGACAATTCGCTATTTTACCAAAATATCAACGAAAAACCATGTAAAATCAACGAAATTAGATAAGTATAAATAATGATGGTTCCATGTTTAATAATATTTTTGGTTGTACGAGCGGCAATGAATATGAAAATATGTATAAACACGACATGTATACTTGTACTGTTAAATTCATTGATTGTAAGCTTGACTTTGGACAAAATTAAAAAAATAAATTCAGAGGCCATATTAAATAAATATAGTATAAATTATAAACGATTTAGTTCATATGCAAAAGAAGACGTAAAGGTTATTACGTTAAAAACGAACGCTCTCGGCTGAAAAATATAAATATAATTGTTAAAATAAGCATTTGAATCGACGGTTTTTTAAAACTAAACACCTTGTAACTTGATTTGAAAAAAATCGAATTTTTATTTACTGCGCTGACAAAATGTGTACCGAGTTAGGTATTATATAGGCAGTTTTATTTTTCAAGTCAAAAAGTAACTCGAATAAAACGAATTATTTATAATAATTTATTTATTTATATTATTAAACGAATTAAGTCTTGGAGCATGGGTGGGTGTAAGCTGTAATCAAAGCATTTTTTTTTTTGCACATGAGTTATAACTAAAATTTTAAATATTAAAATTTTGAAATATTTATGTAACTGATAACTCACAGTTTTCTTTGAGAATAATTATTATTATTATTACTTATAATTTATGTATAACATCAAAACTACGAGTATTATTATTTGATTGAATTTAAATTTAAAATTCTGTAATAATTGTACTGACTATAATTAATAAAAAAAATTAAAATAAAAAGTATTTTTTTGAAGAAATGGCAATACCAATAAATGGATGAACAACAAACTCATTAGTCTCACCTTTTAAGCCTGATTAATATTAAGTGATTGATTATTTGCATTACCAAATAATATCGTTCGAAATAAATGTCATAGTGATTCTTTTTAGTTTTGTATGACGTAACATTTACAATTGATTTCCAATTAATAAAATGGAAAAATTGAACAATTAATATAAAGAAAATTTGTTAATAATTTAAAGAATACGAAGTAAATAATATAATTCCAATAATAACTTTATTTACATTTTAGATCTCGAAGTTTTAAATTTACCTCGACTAAACCCAATAGTTTCATACAATATAATGTTTTTTTAAATGTTTTTTCTGTTTATATAACTTAAAACTTGTATATTTATTTTAAAGGAAAAACATATTCTGTAAAATTATTTATCAATTAGGATTCGCTTGATGCGAAAGAAAAGAAAATATTATTATGAGATGAGACTTTTTAAATCGTTTTTCTTGTTGTTGCAAATTTTTATAATTTTAACCCAGTTATGATTTCATATATCTGCTTTAATCATACACAATGAGTCAATAGTTATTTTTGTGCGTTTTCAGAAATTATTTTATTATTCTTTGCTTTAACTAAATTATTGGAATAGTTAAAAGGATGGTAATATCATCATAAACCGTCGTAATGTTTGAGTGTAATGTACATAAATGGAAATATAATAAGATTTGTTCGTTCATTGAAATTTGGATTTTATAAATATTTGATGGCCAAAGAGCACTCCAAACATAACATGTACACCAAACATGCGAATTTATATTAAAAGTGATTTATACAAATGTATATTAATTTTAATGTTAAAATTTTACTCATGGTTTAACTCTCAGGAAAGAGCCTTTCGCCTTTTGTTAAGTAGAAATTACTTATTTATAGTTTGAAGTGCCTAACTACTCAAGATGTTGGTAAGGCTAAACTTTAAAATACCCCACATCAGCCGAGCAGCTAAATGTTAATTATATTGAATGTTGTTCTCGAGTAAAATGTGATGGAAAATCTACTTTAAAGTGTAAAGACGATAATATTTGAAAATATTTTATTATTCAATTACACGTTCAATTGTGTATAACATGACTTACACGTCGGTAAAAAATTAAGGTCACTTCGTGTATTATTAAAGCTTGTACGAGTTGGTGTGAAAAACAAATACATATAACTTATCATTCCACGTATTTTAAAAGCTGCAATATATACGTGTCTACTTAGATTGCGTGCGTATCAGTCAAGTAAATATTAAAAGTATAGGAAATGCTGTTTGATTCCTTTAGAAAAAACATTTTTAGTGCGATGTAAGTTTAGATATAGTTTTGAAGAAAGTTCGTAATTTATATGGGACTTGTATAATGGTTCGAAATGTAAATAATTTTTTCCCTCATTTTCCAGCGAAAAATCAAACGTTTGTTTTTACATAGTAATTTTTTATGCATTAACCCTTAGGCCGAACGCCCTAAAAAGTATAACTTGAAGTGTGGTGTGGCAAGTGATGTAGCAAAGTGGCGTGCATTAAGCATGCTATTTTGTATCAAAATAATGTAAGAAATAGATTTAACGCCAACTAAACTGATACGTCAATGATATGACAAATGGTAGGTGACGTCGGCGTCATTCAAGTGGGAATGGAACAGTATATGGGATCGACAAAAGATGGGCTGACAGTCCACTGAATCGGCAAAATATATAGGTATAGTATTAGATTCTTATAACAGGTACCCTTGTTTTGGTCTACAACCTCTTCTCCCCGAACACTAAACATTGTCTCACCACTATATGTTAAATATTATATTTATTGTTACCATGTTCGATCAAAAAAATAACACTTCGCTTAACATATGTGTTTCTCGTAAATTATACCATAAATTCATTAGGGACTTCAAAAAACTGTTCATTTGGAGAATGCACTTTTTTGAACGTACAGTGTTACATACGGGAGGTTACAAAATAAATATTAAATTTCGCATATACTCGGCGTTTTCGGTACTTTGAGAATATTTTAAAGGTGCACAAAACGCAAAACATATCATGTACATACACCAGTAACATTTACAATGGCTTGAAAATGAATCTTAACCAGTAGCCGTTGAGAGTTGTAATACGACACTGAAAACAATTCGAGGATAGAATAACCGTACAGACGACGGTGCATTCCGAAGCTTCTCTCTTTGAAGTGTATATTTTATATTTTGTACGTCTGTAAAATGCTTCCACCGAAAACAATATTAGGTAACATAATTTTTAATCGTCACCGGACCATCGCATATTGTCGGTTGAAAACCATTAAAATAATTATCATGAACCATTAATTATGGTTATTGAAACTGTCGTGATCATACGTGATTCTGAATTCATTTTATATCGATGTTTCACAAATAATTTAATGTACCACATCGATTAATATTTATATAGTTATGATAAAAATATAATAAGATATTCACATAAATATGTGTATTATTTTTTTTTTTTTTTGTTTATTACGCCCATTTTTTTTTAAATTCACGTCAGGGTATTTAAAAAAATAATATTCTATAAAATAAACATTTATTTCACATTTCTCGCAATTACAAAAAAGTGTTCTTCTTTCATATACTTCTCCATGACTTCCTAAAAAATATTACATAAATTAATATTTATAATTTCTAGTACACCGGCGACATTTAATCTTATGTAATATTGGTGTATCTTTAGACATTTAGCTTTGGTTCCAAGAAGTGCACTGAAGTTAAAACTGTTGAAAAGTGATCCTTGTACTGAAATAAATAACAAAACACAGTGAAATGTAAGATGTACATTTTTTTCAACTCACCTGTACTCACAACCTGTAACGTATAGTCGAAAATGTTTCGAATACTGGAATTTGATTTTTTTTTTCGATTGCAGTTTGTGAATTTGTGCCTTAAAATAATATTTTGACATATTATATATAATAGTCTGTCTTGCGGTGAGAAAAGGGAACAGTGTTAAATCACTATTGTGTTGTTTTTTTCCCTTTATTTTATTTATATTTTTTTTTTTTTTTGGTTATCTTAACATCCAGTAGTTAAATTATGAACATCGTTTTTGTATAAATGTATTTACATCACATTAGATTTTTTGAAAGAAAGTTCGAAAGGTAAGGTTTTTCGGTATCCATGCGGAAAGAAAAATTACATTTTATAATAATGTTTTGAATATTACATTTTAAAAAGCATATCATGAAATGTTTTGCTGCTTCAAATTATCGTTTTAGCTCTAAGTAAGATTGAATCTACCTCAATCGCATTGTAATTCGAGCACGATTTTACGGACCTAGAAACCTGTTTGGTCGATGGTTTACTTGAGAAGTGTTTTTGTAATACGTATGACACGCGTCTAAAATTTCTAAAAAAAAATTTAGGTATTAAATAACAGATTTTCGTCATTGATGTATGTAACATTATTTCAGTGTTGCTATGTTACTTTCAGAGGTCATAAGAATAATAATGTCTAACGTCATATCCAACAAAATAGTATAAACATAATGTATTGCAATAGAATAGTGGAACGTTATTGAACTGTTTTGTTTACAATAGAAACTCAATTAACCGTCAGTCAGGGTGGAGTCTTGACGAATAATCCAATATACGGTTAACAGTAATTGTGCAATAAACGTACGTATATATTTTACAATGTGTATATTTTTTTTCATAAACAATAAGAAAAAAAAAATTATTTAAATATATAGTTACCGTAGATGAAAGCCAATGATCAATATTGAAAATTGTATTTAGGTATATGTTTATTTGATAATCAGTATTTAATGGCAACAAAAATATGAATAAATTTAAAATATGAAATAATAAATATGCAATGCCACTAGGCATACTTGTAAATATACATAAATATTTTTGTAACTTATTTATAAAAATAATATTCTCGGAAAAATAAGATATTTTTTATTATTTTTAAATTCGGATCAGGGTAAAGGGGTTATTGATTTTACAATGACATATGTTTTTCTTACTCAGATTGAACTTTAGATAACTCCTGTTCCGAATTTCATAAGAAGTTCTAAAAATATTGCAAGAAATAGCAACGAATCACATTCATTTTTCTCGATTTATTTTCTAGTTAATCGAATCAAACAAAAATGCAAGTTCTTTAACGTACCTAATAATTAATATATTTAAATTGAAACAAAATACATTGTCAACCAGCATCGATGGCGATGTAGGGAAACTTTTTTGTACTTTATATACAACAGAGTTTTAGAATTTTGTTTCAAAATATCAAATTGATAAGATAAATAACATACCACATAAAATCAGATATCATGGTCAAACGATGTTAAAAATTAGTTATAAGTTTAAATAGAATCGATTGTTGCACAAGCTCAATATAATGAACATAATAATATTATGCGCCATACAAAAAAAATTTATATGCGATTGTGTAGACTAAGATCGTTATTTATGTTACTTAATTAAATATAGCTGTACATAGTACATATCATTTAACTTGTTATTTATAAGGGTGTATATCAAGTTTAGATACATTGAGTTCAAATTTCTTAAAATAATTAAATTTTTGGGATTCAAAAACAATTACATTTGTGACTATATTTATTTATTTATCTGCTCACAAAAAAAAAAAAAAAATACATTTCAACATTTTCAACGAATACTTCAATTGAAATATGATATAATATTGTTTCCGAGAAATTTTAACTCATACAGCCTGTTTTTCGGGTTCAACTCGAGATTTGCGCGTGACTCACTAGTGGCTAAAAGTTTATTATAATTCATAGTAAAATCAAACTCTAAAAAAGTAATTTTGGTTTAGAACAGCTAGGAATTTCAAATTACATGTCGACTAAAATGTTGCCATACATGTTCGTGGAACTTATCATTTTAGAATGATTTATATGTAGTATGTTATAAAAAAAATAAAAAAAGAAAAAAAAATAGGTATAATAGATTTTATCATTCGTTAGCAGCAAACACTGTCAGTTATTCTACGCGAAGAAAATAAATCTTTTAAGGTTTATGGATGAAGCACGACGTATTGTTGACGTACTATATGGGCGATAAGAAAAACTGAACCAATAAATCTAATGTTACGACGAATTATTTAAGAACCTACGGATCAATAGAATTACCAATAAAAAGAAGTACTTAGCAGGAGAAGTGAGAATCGTCAACTATGAGCCATAATAAATATTAGGAAGATAATATTTTGGTAGAACTTTTATGTTTCATGGAGGAATGACAATTTCTATTATATATTATATATATATATATATATATATATCATGTGAATCAATAGGAATTAAATTCATTTTAATACGTAATTGTCTAATTTTTTGAGCTATAATTTGTTTGATAATTTATTATATGAATATATTGCATGTAGTTACAAATATTAACTCTTCACCTTCTATACAAGCTATGCTTAAAGAAAATCGGTAAATCGAAATATTGTATTAACAGTGTATTTATGTGGGCAACTATGTTTGATTGATGTAAAGAAACAAAAAAAAAATAATCATCATAGGTATTCCATTCCAAGTAAAATATATTGATAGAATTTCACATTGAAAAAAAAACCATAACGTATAGTTTTAGTACACTGATTGCGAGTCCGATAACGCGAAGAAATATTAAGGTTTATTTTCGTAACGTTAATAACAAATGTTCATTGCATATAATTATTAATCACTTAAAATGTTGGTGTCTTTACGCGAAAAAGTAGTTAATAATAATAAATGATTATAAAAAAATGTTTAAAATGTAGTTTTTAAAGTTTCTTGTCCAACTCGTAAGTTTACACAGTACATCGAGTTGTTGAATTGTATTTATTGTTTAAGGTACAGCTACACAGCGGAAAATGTTAATCTGTGTTAAAACAAATTTTAAAAAATGTATTGTGCTCATTCGAATTTGCATTAAAAAAAGGTAATATTTTCAAACATCTTTATTACGTGTACCATTGTCACAATAAAACTTAAATTTAAAACTTTTTCTTTTATTTTTTATCAATGTACTGTAAAAATAATTTCAATCTATATTATATTATTAAATACGTTAAAGATATATCTAATGTACGGTTGGATCATTCTTGTTATTGTATATATAAAAAAAAAAAGTCTAATCGCACTAAATTTTATGGTTTTCCGAAAACTGTGTCATTGAACCTTTCGGGGTTCTTGCGATTGAAATCCATAGAACACGGTTGCGTGGAATAAAAATCATCCGAGCAGACGGTGCTCGTGAAGATTCATTTGTCAACGTTCTACAATCATATCCTCGCAACAATACAATGTGTGATAGTTCCACGGCTGCTATGATATTTTGGTCTCCAAGATCATTGGAAACATGTCCTGAGCGTTTGGCGGATATTGATTACGGGCGATGCACGAATAATCAGTCAGATCTAGGCCTGACGTTCCCCGGTAGACTTAATAACACCCATTACCGCGTTCCCGTTCCGCAATAATTTATCTGGCGTATAAAAAGCCATTGTCTTCATCGCCGTCACGGGGTGACCGTATCCTTTATTGCAGCGGTTCCCAAACTTTTTTCCCGCGATGCCTTTTTTTAGACTCAATTTAACTATGGTGACCTGCTGTGAGTAACACGAAAGACAGGACAGAAAAAAATACTCATTGATAACTTATTTTATTATTTTTATTAAAATGTTTACTTTATTATAAATTAATAAATTTTAAAACATAAAAAATAATAATAAAAAAAAAATTGTTATTAATGTTTTATTTATGAACATAAAAATATTATAAGGTTAAAATGAGAATGTCCAAACATACAATAGAAAATATTTTATTATTTGCTATAAAGTTTTTACGAAAACAATAAAGAAAAAAAATTCTATACATTTTAAACTATTCGTTACGAACTGTAGACCACGATGTCCTTAGAAAGTGCTCGTGGTGTCCCTAGAGCACCATGGTGCCCAGCTTGGGAACCACTGCTTTATTGATAGTCCGTCCACTAGAACAATATGTGTGCGTGTTACCAAATGGATTGCGCTTGTACATTGTCCGTTTAACATGATATTATTTTATTCAGCTGAGCCCACTTTCGTTTTGTGATTGTTGGGTTTTGAAGTCGACGAATAAAATAAAACTATACTTTGCTGCCAGAGTTCAACGGTATACTGTAGCTTTGCAATCATTTGTTAAGCTGCGCATTGTCTGCGCATATCTTATCGGGAATAGTTTTTGTCATTGATTTTTTTTTTTTTTTTTAGACAATTTAGAACTTTGATGTTTCTCTGGGTGACGTTTTTTATGACTTTTTCTAAGAGCTTTATGGAACATTTTTATCGTGATTAAATGATCTTTAAAGTAATCTCTTTAGGTAGCCATTATATTATTTTTCAAATCGATGTTTCTATAATGACTTCTGTGCTTTAAACTTTTGTCATAATATAATCAAACATATAAATAATAGAACTAAAAATTTTACAAAAATCTTCTTTCTTTTGGAAACGCGGATGGTATATGCATAAACTTAAATGTTATCGCAATTAATTTTATACAGGTGAGACAAATACAAATTTTAAAATAAGATATGAAGAACACATTTCTTAGATAAAACGTAAAAAAGACTGCCTTTAATTCAAATTTTGAGTTTTAGAAAATAACCATAATATAAATTTTGATATCAATATAGTCATAGAAAAATTAAATACCCAAAAAAATATTTACAATAATTCAATATAAGGACAGTTACATATTCACGATGAAATAAATAAAAATAATTGTATTAATATTTTATATGTACAAACTAATTTTAAAACTAATATCTTATGTTACATAAATTTATTATAATATTACATTCATTATAATACATTTTAGATAATAAAAAATAATAACTAAATCATTTATATTTCTTAACATATGTATATATGTATGATAAAAACTTATTTTAAATATTCTCCCTTATTAAAATAAATTGATGTAAAACGACTAATATTTCTTTATGTATTCCTTACTTTATTTTTTCATATTCAATCTCACAATTTTTCTAACTTTGTATACACCTGATATATTTTTAATTCGAAATTAATCTTAAATTACACATTTAATAATACTTCTGCAACACATTTATTTATTTCTATCTATAAAATATTTATACAATCGTATAGTAACTATACATACTATAGTTTTATTAATTATAGTTGGTTTTTTTATGTATTCACATTTTGAAAATCCTACTAGAAGGAAACTTCAAAAGTGTCATGTTATAAATATTATTTTATATTATAAATCAGTTAGAATTAGAAAATGGATGATACTTAAAAAAATATTAAGTGTCACATCCATTTAGTGTGTGAAATGGACATCCTCGATGAAAAGTTTATAATAATTGAAAAGCAATTTTATAAAGATTTTTATATCATTTATTTTCTTTAATTTTTAATCTTTTTTTTCTTAAAAAAAAAAAATAATAAAAAAATACGTTGAATAAAATACATTTTTTATCACGGCATTCTGAAGCCTGAAGACATAAATGAATTAAGCCCTTGATATAGGATAATTTTTTTTTCGTGTTAATGGCAATAAATAATTGTTACTACCAAATATTGCGATATAATACATCATATGCATATAATAAAATAATATTTTAAATTATGACGAAAAAAAAATTAAAATGTTATAATAAGCTCATCTAATTATTTTCATTTAGTAGATGTATTACCTTTTTTATAGGTAACATAACATATCGTCGCCTCAGTTCAAGACTGCAATAACTCAAAAAAACTATGATTGAGATATCGATGCCTCAGTTCAAGACAGTAATAACTCAAAAATATTCAGAATTGAGTTATTTACGTGATATTATTTGAAAAATTACGATAATTTCGATTCTATAACGCAATAACTTTTAGTTGTATTATTTACCTCTAAAGGTCGTTAATTTCATTATTGAACCAGTAGTTTCATAATTTGAGTTATTGCAGTCTTAAACTGAGGCGTCGGTATCACAGGTCAATAAAATGAAGCGATAAATGTAAAATAATATTATCAGTCCGATTAACGGTGACATTTTCATGAAAAATCGCACTTGTGTACGAATTCACAACAAAAATAAATCGCACAAAAAGCAAAAGGCAATAAAATATTAGTGTACCATACCGGGTACAAAATTCAAAAATCGTGCAGCTGATGTCGCATCAGCCGCCGTTGTTCTTGACTCACGTCGTTTTCTCTTATCATTCGGATTAGTTCTTTGGGTACAGCGGCACAGATCAAAGGATAAACGGCTGTGGTACAAACTTATAAACGTGTACGCAACTGTTTCGTAATTACATAAATTTAATAAATTGTACGTGACAAATACAGCTTTTGCTTTAGATTCAGGTTTGTGTTCGTAGTGGAAAGCGACAATAACGAATACCTACACTGGGCTGAACAATCATTTGTTAGTATATATTACTTTTTATTTTTATTTTTTTTGAAACAAACGAAGGGTTTAGTTTAATTGAACTTCTTGATATACGATTGTCGTATTGCTTTTCTCGAAGTAACGAACGATTTTATAAAACAATATTTTCTTTGCGATGGCAATAACAATATATTGTTACCGAGGAATAATAATATTTTATTAATATTATAATAATATTTATTTTATCACGCAATAAATATAAAAAAATATTGTTATAGTATTCATCGACTATAGAAATGTACGTAAAAAAAAAAAAGAAAATGAAAATGTTAAGATATCAATTTATCATCAACAGTTGAGTTTAAGTTTATCAATTCTGGTGATATTTGGTGGCTAAAATCTTATAATTGCTGTTGCGTTTAAATCGTCCTAGTTGATCTGTGGCACACAAAACCCCCGGTACGAAGTTAAGTTAATTCCGTTAAGCTGTTTATGAACAAGTTACAAACATTTTTTCAATTTTTGACGACTAAGATTTAAATCTGACAAAATCCTATATTTTTATTTTTATAGGTATAAAGTCAATCCAGAATATGCAGAAAAATTATTACAATAAGCAAATTCGATATTTATTTGATAATATCAACATGGGTAGCATATTGAGGAAGAAACTCATTGGTAACACCTTTTTCATTAATAAAGTAGATCTCTACATAATTTTTATCTACGTGGTGGATTTTTCGGGAGGGTGGTAGTGAACATATGAGAATGCATGAGATATAAAAGTATTGCTATGTATGATTCAATTAGGAATGCTAAATTAGTTAGGGACGTACTACAGAGCTTTGGTAAATAGCCTCAACGACTGAATTGACTGAAATGCTTGAATTAGCTTGATGTTAGGAGGTTTGGCAGGATTCCCAGATTGCGATTTCTTAAGATCAAACTAGTCATATGATTGACTTATATATAAGTAGGTTGTTTTTAAGAGGTATTTTATGGTTGAGGTAGGGACGGAGGAGATGGAGTTTATTATTCACTAATTTTCTTTTTTCTTTTAATTGGGAACCCCAGGTTAGCATATTGTCTAATATTATACCTAAGTGTTTTATATCGGTTCTGACAGGGATGGAGGTGTTTTCTCCATGATTAATTGTGGTCATTTTCGAAAAGATCTCTTCAGGGTGAAAATTACTTGCAAAGATTTGTCGGTATTTATTTTAACTTTGTATTTTTTAGCCCATGTGTCGATTTTGTTTGCATGACTCTGAAATGTTTTTGAGGCTTGGTTAGGATTTGAGCTAGAGGCGAGAATAGCGGTGTGATCGGCGTATATAGAAAAAAAAAGGGTGTTAATAGATTGTGGGATGTCTGGTGAAAAACATTGTATAAATCAGAGGATAGGTCACTACCCTGTGGGACTCTAAACTCTATAGTTGACGCAATTAATTTTCATTTAAAGGTATGTTGATGTTTAATAGTTTGTTTTATTAAACTATTTGTGTCAGCATTGCAATCCTTTAGGCTGCAGAAACAAATTTACTATGGGTTAGGTGCAACTCTACGGTTTAACGGATTTCATAGTAATTTTCTTCAAAAATAAACCAACTTGATATTTTTTTGAAAATTATTTTATTCTCAGAAGTAGAATACCTATGTTTTAAATAGGTTATATTTGTTCGCAACTGATTATTAATCATTGTTTTAAACGCCATTGACCTCTGGGACTATTTATTCATGTAAATATCAACGAATATCAAGTTATGCTAATTCGTTATAATTATTTTGCTCAGTTATAACTTAGAATAGCCTAGAATAATTACAAAAATAATTGAACGTCACTACAAAAACAATTAAAAACAATTTTGTTATTTATTTATACAAGGGCGTAGATAGTTTATAAGCAACTAGTAACGAGCTTATTGTTTTGTGGAAATTATTGTTTAATTTTTAGCATATTAATAACAAGCAGAACGCAACGGAAAATGTAAACAATATAGACGTAATATATTATCACTTATCACTCGTTAAAGATTTATACAATTAATAAAGCTGCCGTAACCGTTAAATGGGTTTGTGAACATCTTTTCATGTATTTAAATGTTTAAAGATGGCGAAAGTTGGTGGAATTTTCGGGGTATTTATTCTTCTGTTTTACTTAATAAATGATTGGCCATTTGTATATAAATGTATAACGATGATTACTACCAATAATTTATGCCATAATTTTAACACACATTTATCAACCTCGAATAGTTACCGCCATGTTACTGTTTATCATGTCATTGACCTCAGCAGTGCATTAATCAATAAATTAATAATTTATGATATTTTGGATTTGGGATGATTCACATTCTCAATATTTTGATAAAAAAAAAAATAAATATTTTGTTTATGAAGTGTAAAATGCAATTGAATTGTTTTTTTGTGAATAGTGTTGTCTGATCACATATAAATATTGTCATGGAAGATTTATTTTCTATTTTCCTTTTGTGCTCATTTTAAATCTACTGGGAAAAAATACACCCAGTACAAAAACTTTGAAGGTATTTATTATTTTAGATATTAACATCTACTTTTATGTGTGTTTTTTTTAACAATACTTTTCATAACCTGAAAGCTAAACGGAATTGTAGTGGTTGTTAAAATCACTCATGAGAATAACATTTGAAAATCAGATTCAATATCTAAAATTGAAAATGCATGAGATACAATGTTTAGTAAAATGAAAGAATTTAATTAAAATATTTTTAACATTTTCCATAGTGTTGAATAAACAATAATTTATTCTCATACTGTAATATTATAGATATATAACAATTTCCTGTGGGTATTTTTACAAAGTAAAGCATCGCTTATAATTTAAATGAAAGGCTAATTTTGTCTTGCATTGGATATTTACGTTAACACGTTGGATCTCAAAAAATGTATTTTGAAAAAAAAAATTTAGTTTGATTTTTATTAAATTGTAAAATTGTCTAATAAAGAATAACTGTAAGTAATAAGTTAACGTTTCTACTGTGATTGAAGTTGTTGAATACAGTGGCGTAGCCAGGATTTTTCAATGGGGAGATATATTATTTTAATATTTCTTGAACTTTATTTAAAGCATTAAAAGTCAAAAAATATTTTAATTACATTAAAATTTACATCAACCGTAGTTTTCTCGTATAGGTCGTTAATTTATTTAGGACATCATCAGAGTTTATCATTATATCACTGTGTATATTCATCATTGTCAAACCATTCAATCTATTTTCGTATGTGGTGTTTCGTAAATATGTTTTCAATCTTTTTAATGTTGAAAAAGATTGTTAACTATTAACAGTTGTAACTGGGAGAGTTGTTAAAATCTTTAAAAGTTTGAAAATAGAAGGGAAAATTGATATGTTACATTTTTGAAGAGTGTCGATAACATTTTTTGGTATCATAAATATGGTAAATCTTTAGTTCTTGTAAATTTTTGTTGCCAAATTTTAATTACACTCACAGTTGCTAACACACTGCAATCTAAATCGCCTTAATACATTTCAACTAACTGAATTAGTAATTTAATTTTTTTCTTCGTATTGTATACTATTGGATGATGGTAAAATAACGTAACATTTTCAATTATAGATCTATGAGATAAAAATCAATAGTTTAATTGATTTTAAAAATGATCTATAAATGGAATGAATAAAGATGTTCTGTAATAATCCTCAAGCAAATCAACCTAGATATTGCATCTGTTTTTTTGCTTATTAGTTGTACGAGGAATAGATGTTTCAATGTTTAAGGCATCACATTTAGATTTTACATTATTAAATATAATTTTAAATTCACTTTTATCATTTAATCTTAGTTGTTTAATTATATTTACTACGTCATTAGCGGAATGAATAGCTTCAACCAGATCTATATTCTTTGTCTGAATAAACTTACTTAATGGTAAATTCAAATTCAACACATGTCCCAATACATAAGTTGCTAGTATAAATTCTGGTTATCTTATAGCACATAGCAATTAGTATGCTCCTGATGAAGCATCCTTATCAAACCAAGTAAAATTTCTGATAAACTATCAACTATTGCATCAAATAACTCGAGGAAAATAATTATTGAGTCATGTCGATCTACCCATCTTGTTAGACATAACAGTTTCAAACGGTTATGGGTTGATGAAGAACATAAACGTCCTATTGATTTGGATAAAACATTATTTTTTTTGGGTTATTTAAAAAAAATACAAGCTTTTGACGAGAGAAAAAACCATTTTCGTACATGATGAATTGATAACACGAAATATCGATAGTGTAATAATCAATATGATGTTATGTATTATGTACAAATTATTATATTATTATGTACCATTTTTCAAATAAGAACGCACCATATGTGTATGCATCGTAATCAGCTAGGGAGGAACAACACAAAATGAGTAATTTATTGTTCTATAATTGGTCACCATCAGTTGTCTACTACGGTCAACTATCAACGACGCCGTGCATATAGAGAATTTAATAATTAAAAAAAAAATATTAAATAAAAACTAATGGGGGGGGGGGGGTTACAACACCCAAAACCCTTCCTGGCTACGCCATTGATTGAATACATATATATAAAAATAATAATAATATACAATAAACATGTAATTTAAAAAATAAAAATGAAATCAAAATTTATATTTTATGACTTTTAATTTATCATTAGTAATTTTACACATCAATGTGTAATAAAGTCCTGTTGATGGGACACACTAAAAATTAATTCTATTCATAGAATCCTCAAAACTTTTTTTTTTAATTTAAATAAATATAATATAATCTTATAGTATTTTTGTTCTTTATCATACGATATTCTGCAGCTATTTTCTTTATACAACAGAAATATAGTACTATAGTTATTATAGTTCTAATATCACAAACATAATCTGTTATTTTTCTCAACTGTTAAAATATTTTTACAATTTTCATTCAATAAATAATGAATGATTTTTATATCAATAATTATTATTTAAATATGCTTATTTTATTTAATAAAAACAAAAATAATTATTACGTGTATTTTCATAACGTCCAATTATTAACAGAATAAAATTCTGCCATTTTTATATAGTTAGTTTTTAAAGTTATTTAATTTCAAGTAGGTATTATACGTCCTACTAAGTTCTATTTGATTTAATTACAAAATAAATTTGGCAATTATTATAGACTTCAACAGTAGATTGAATCATAGAATTTTAGATCTACGTATATTTTAATTGAAAAACGAAAAATTATTTAAAAGTTATCTAAGTAGTTAGAAAATGTAATTAAAAATCTAATTTATTTTTACAATTATTTCAAGAATAAGTTTTTCAACAAGATATAAAAAAAAATTCATTATTATATCAACGAAAATCAAAATTTTTATTTTATTTTTTTGAAAATTTCAGCTACACAATTTTATACTATTTCATAATTTTATATCTCTCTAAAAAAATCTATAAAGTATATTTTTTTCATTATACATTTACAGTCAATTTTGAATCAGCCAACAGAAGATCAATGCAGTAAGAATGTATAAAATATTTGATAAATGTTAAAGTAAACAATAATAAAAGAAGAGTCAATATTGTATGTAATAAAGTAATACGTTTGAATAATATCACATCAAACATATAAAAATAAAATAAAAGAGAATAGTTTGATTAATCGTTAAACTCTAAATATCTTCCTAAATGATTGAATCATTAATACCTCCATCTTATTCAGTTATTTTTTATAAATATAATTAAATCAATCAAATTAATTACATTCGTGTTCTTGATTAAACATTAGGTTTATAAAATCTATTTTACAAAAAATAAATCTTTTTGTACGATTTTTTACTGCCCAAATAATAATAATAATAATAATAATAATATGAATGATAAGTCAATTTTTATTTTATATATAATATATATTTAATTTAATCATATTTGCACAATGCTTCTCACATGTGTCTGTAAAATAGGTACTAGCTTGGAAACATCAATACCACATAATGCTAATAGGATGTCGTGTCAAACTTTTGCGTTTAGGATAGAAAGAAAACGTTAATACCAATCGCGTTCTGTGATCTGATTTCGGTATTGTCAACACTTCACGCATTTATTTTACGCGGTCGTATTCAAATATTCTTGCGTCAAGGTTTGTATGAAACCATTAATAACATTTTTTCATTCATTGTTGTTTTCATTTTTTCTTTCGGCTGAAGGAATATCGTTGAATAACGTCAAAAGCTTAACGTCGAAGTTCAAAACAGGTGACAGTAGGTAAAATTATTCGTTACCAAACTAGAGGCATGTTACACTACGTTGAGATTAAAAATATCCTACTGAATATTTTAGCGATGTTGGATGTTAGATCAGCGTAAAGTATATCTACTGTTTATGAGCTTAGTTAAATTTTTTTTCATAAAATATACACAATATGACGTTATATAGTTCATAAAATTAATTCGTAAACGTTATTCTCACCTATCGTTACAATCGTACTTACATTTATTTACAATCAATTTGAATTCAACTTAAAAACGGTGTTATTCATTGAAACGAATGTAAAATATTAAAAGTTATGGAAATCCAATGTGAAATTCGGTGATTTTCCATATATGTATATATATTAATGTGCTGGGACGTATGATTGTCATAATTTCTAGATTCCTGATTTTTCCGAGTTTGTCCAGTGTATTTTGACGATTAATCGTTTCAGTAAAAAAAAAGTTCAAAAATTATAGCGTATAACCAGTATTAGTCGTACAAAATTGTGTACGTTCGAAAATTGTTTGAATATTTAATGTAAAACCATGATATTTTATCTTAATACATATTTTTATAAATACTATTAATTGATTTTCGTTCGATATTTCGACCCTGAACATTTTCAGTGATAATATATTATAAGTGAAAAAATCGTGGATCGTTCCGGGAAAGTTCGAAACGAGTTACTGTTAACCTTGGATGCACACACACACACACATACTCGGGCATGCGTCAAATGTGCATAAATTATGAAATTAACTCCTTTTCCACCACCACCACTCGTGCGACTAACGATTTCCGATCGGACACCGTATAACGCGTAAGACTCGCCTGAAGCGCCCAAGTCTCGAGTGCGATTGTTCACCGACGTCGGTCAGCCCAATGTGTTGCACCGAACCGTCGACGAACGCTTTTTTAATTTTTTTTTTCTATCTTCCATTTCCCAATGTTTCCGCCGTTCGAATTTGAAGCGCTGACCGAACTTTCGCCGGCCGACGGATTCGAGACGAGCGCTCGGCCGTGGGGATGGAAAATCGCAACCCCTACTCGTACGTACCGACTCCGGGTACGGTATTTATGTGTCACCGCGGTACGGTATTTACCGTGCGATGGAGGCGGAGCCAGGGGAAATTACTGCTTGTGGTGTACGGGGACGACTTGCCGGCGCGAACGGTAGTCCACCGTTTCGCGTTCAGGGCGACCATCCTCTGGAGACGAGCGCGCGCGTATACCTCTGGATATTCCTCGCGATCGAATCTATCGGAACATTATCGTCCGGCGGTTGTCCGTTTTGTTTCCATTTTTTTTTCATCTTACTCGTGCTGTCTCGGCGTTTTCTCCCCCCTCCGAGAAATCATCAAGGACCAACACTGTGACCAAAAAATGTGAGTATTCAAATGTAATTATTATTTGAATATTGTTAATTTCCAGTTTATTCCACGTGCGTGGATGATCATTTTTGGTCAGGAGGTTATGTCGTATTAAATCTTTCGAGAGTAAATTATTTTTATCAGTCGTTCCTATTTGGAATTTTACGAGTGTGTTATTATGAACACTTTAATGTACGGAATAGCTGCTCGTATAGTTAATAACGTAGCCAAATATGCGCGGACCGTAATTTATAAAAAATAAAAAAACAATTTAATAAAGTAAAGGTAATGAAATCTGTCTGATAACGTATGACTAATTAAAACTTAAAAGAAACCAATGACTGCTTTTCAGCAACGGTCTTTTACCGATAAAGTTATCATTGTACTACAGAATATTTCAAATTGTATATTACATCTTATCACAATAAGACTTATTTAAATTTATAATCAATAACATTTTATTAAATCTGAATGCGTTTGAATTTATTTCGATCAATAATCGGTGCCTACACGATCGACGTACAGTTTTTACATTGATTGTCATGTCAAAACTGTTAGATTTATATTAGGTATATATGTAAGTTTTATATATATATTTTTTTATTATTTATTCAATTTTAATTGTTTTAATATACTGAATGTTTTTTACACAGTTATAGATAATTCTGTATTGTGATATATTTTTATTTTTGAAAGTTTTATACTCTGGACGATAAACTTGTGTATTTGATTTAACGCGATTGTATATTATACGGCTATATAAGTGTGTGTTTCGTAACTTTTATGTGTTATATTTACTGGTCGAATACCCAGTCGATCAGTTTCGTATTAGAATTTGTCGAAAGAAAGCTATACACATTGCTATGGTTAAACACATTTTATTATTATTCTCAGATCGTTTATTGTTCAACAGTGTTTTGTAGTTAATTTTAACGAGAATTGCTATAACGACAGGAATAAACCTACACACAAAATCTTGGTAAAATGGTTTTATTGTGAAAAATAATTTATTCGTCGATTCGTCGTATTATACTAACAAAATGAAAATTAATTTATGCGTACTCTAGGGCTATATCGTTTAATGTTTAACAAACAATAAATGTTATAACGATTCTTCTGTACATACAAACATATTTTCCACCGAGTCGTAGATATGCATTTTATATGGGTAAGAAGAGGAGGGAATTCATAACTATATTGAGAAAGCAAAAAAAAAAAAAATATATATGAATAAAATGACATAATGTTTATAAAAGTAACATTAATATTGCCAATGGTTACAATAATTATTATAATAGGAGACCTATGCAGTGTGAACGTCAATCGTAATTATTATCATGTTCAGTATGATATTTTAATCTGAACTTTATTTTTTTACAAAAATAATTTAAAATACATTTTACGGTATGAAAATGAACTGAGAAATTCTACTCTGAACTATAATTAATTATTTGTTTACTATTTTTTTGCACCTTAAAATGTTTGTCGTTAATTGGTTGTTTATATATGAGCTTAGATTGACAATAATCGAATATATTCCATTTTAGATTGTTATTCATTTTTTAAATAATGTTCATTCCATTGTTATTGATTGACTTTAATTATTAACAATATTAGTTTTGTCATTAATTTTATGTATGTTAAAAATTAATCCCATATGTCT
Source organism: Sipha flava (assembly GCF_003268045.1). Classification (NCBI taxonomy): domain Eukaryota; kingdom Metazoa; phylum Arthropoda; class Insecta; order Hemiptera; family Aphididae; genus Sipha; species Sipha flava. The sequence goes on from NW_020272220.1 coordinate 724,551, forward strand.
TTTTCATCCAATTTATTAGGTTGGTTATGTGATGTTTAAGCCACGATAAATCCCAGATTGACGAATTTAAAATATCTCGAGGGATGTGTTTAAATTTGATTATGGATTTGAAATGTATATTAATGTATACGCTTTTGATGGTTTTCGGTTATTATCAGGGCTGGTTTATATAATAAAAAAAAAAAAAAAACGGCAAACCCTTGCAATGGGCACATAAGTAAAGTAATCAATAAAAATTAAGCTGCTCACACCATGCACCAATTCTCTGTGGGAATATGTTTTTCCTGCATCCGATGATTGATGAAACTACACACAATATATATACCATCAGCTTTTTCCCATTCCGACAATCTTTACCATATTTTAGTTCAAATTTCCATTATTTCCAAATGTCATCTCTAATGATATAAATTTATTTAATTCATTGAGATTCGAAATCAATAATAATACGCCATTATATATCCCAGGTTATTTACGTATCGTGATAGAACTAACAATTTTTTATTTCTTATACTAAATTTCACGTGTTCTGGATTGATTTGTAATACGACAATTGTTAAAATAATAAACGGTAGAGATCTACATAATGGCGATGTATAGTCAAACAATGGTATTATAGAGTTCTGGTACTTTTGAACATTTCACCGTACATTAATTTACATTAATTTCGGTTGGATATTATGATTATTGAGAGCCAGTGATGTAAAAATACCGTATTTTATTTTTTAATTGTATAATACGTGTATTATATATGTATTATACGTGTATAATATAGTATTTTAAAAAAATGTTATGGTGTTTACATAATTGTTAAATATATAACTGCCGGAGTGTAATAAGAATGTAAGATGAATAATATTAGATATTATTAGGTCGACCCATAGTAAAAAGAAACAGTAACTAACGTTTAAGAACTTCAATTAATTATAACTTGTAGCCTTTAGGTAATTAAATAGAATTAATAGAATTTAGTATATTATAATACTGCGGTTCAGTGGCGTACCCAGGAACTTTTTATTGGGGGGGGGGGGTTAAGCAAATATATATACATTTAATCTTATCACTATCATTTTGACTACTATTATATTACATAATATAATTATATTTTAGTAGACTATATAGTATCGATATCGGTATTTTTAAGTCCGGTTGACATTAGTTTTTTTGACTCAAGTAAAAAAAAAGAATTAATTTTTCTAATCTGCTTATATGTTAGAGAATTTGCCTATAATAATAATAATAACAATTTAGGAACTAGGAACTAATAAAGGAACATAAATATTAGATATTAGAATATTTTCTGTTCAATCACTTAGGTATAATAAAAATTAAATTTTAAAAATATCTTACTATAATAAAATGTTTAGACGTCTTAGAATGATGTAAAATTAAAATAAAACAAATATAATGGAATACAAATATCAAATATAAACGAATAAACGAGTAGTAAGTAAAACAGTGAGACACCAGCGGGCAACGACCAACTATATAAATATTAGTTTTACACAATAACGAGTTTGCGTTAAATGATCGGCGAACCACGAATGCAATAGGTATACCCAAAATAAACTTTGAATATAGACAATGATATCGCTTTTATCTCAGTTATCGGGACCAGACGACCGATTTAGAATCAACCGTTGTAGAAAATCTAAATAATATGTTCCCAAATAAAAATTATCAAAGAAGTAGTAAAGTATCTAATTATGATCATATTATGACATGTGTGTGTGTATGTGTATGTGTGTGCAGCGTGTGTATAATACATTTATAGTGTTTATACAAGCTATTTATATGATTTCCAAGTCAAAATTCTAAAATATAAAAACGTTAAAGAAAAAACCATGTTTCATTTAAAAGTTAATTTACCATCTTAGGTTTATGGGGGGGGGGGGATTTATGACCCCTAACCCTCCATGAATATGCCATTGCTGCGGTCTATTGTCTACGATTAAGACTTATAACTTAGCACTCATCGCACGTATCACTACGATTTACAAATATTTCGACTAAAATCATGGAACTTAAGTTAATAGGTCTATCGTCTATGGCTAGAATAGTTTTTATAATGGACAATGATGCTTTTTCTTTATAATCTCTTTTCCATGATGCTAACCGGTAACCACCAACCAATAGCCATGTTACTTGTGTGGCCGTGCTCCTTCGTTTTATTACTGTTATCATTTATCACTGTTATTTACTATTTATCAATTATCACTTATTTTTTTTTTTTTACCACTTGTATTTTAATTTTTTATACATGACGTATAATACGCCTGTATAATACAATATTATACAATATGTATTATACAATTTACATCACTGTTGAGAGTAGAACGTATTCATTTGTGAGCATTAACCTTTTTTATTTTTATTTATTGGTTTTTTTATTTTAAGTAAACTAGGAACGGATTGGTTTATCATGATGTGTGTTTTTCTTTTGTAACTGTGTACGCAATTTACGATTTTGCTCCGATTATCACCAAATAAAAAATAAAAGTTTGGAAATGGATTTGATCGATACTGTGGTGGGGTAAATTTTACGAATTTCTAAAAAGTTTTCTTATTATGTAAAAATGGTGAAAAGTTAAGTAAAAAAAAAAAAAAAAAAAAAAAATGGGAAAATGAACGATGTACTGATTTGCAACAAAAACAAATTTTTTGTCACCTTCACTCAAAAAATAATATTCAAGATGAATTTATATTTTTACTGAATGCTTATACTTGTATATCAAAGTTTGATATAAATGATAGAATTTTTTAATGATTTTTTTTTTGTGTGTTATTAACTGGTACCAAATTGAAAAAAAAAAATTCTTAGATTTTTTCGAAAATGTCGATAAAATAATTTTTGTTTGACAAAAGGCCTCGATAATTGAATATAAAGTATCTCATACATATCTATTACTGATAAATGATAAAGAAAAAAAGAAAATTGAGCTACTGCTATATTAAGCATAAACCGATCCACTCGACCTTTTTCACCGAGAATCGGTTTTTCGAGAGCACTGATACGTTGGTTTCACGTATAAAAGAACAATACAGTAACATTATTCACCCATCCCTATATCTCACCCGAAAGTGGACTTTCGCCTTTTGACATAGTTATTGCCATTACACATTTCAGCTTGACAGAATTGATTTGTCCTTCATTGATGTACGTTTATGGATTTACCGACTTTATTCAGTTATAGGTTAGAGAAAATGTTAAGTCTTTTTTTTTTTTTTTATACACATTTTCTAAGAAAAATATCTCCGACCCTTTTTATTTTTTTACTAGTTTGGCTATTTTCTAAATATATATGAAATACTGAAAATGTTAACCTTCAATAGATAATATTTTTGTTTGAATTTAATTTCAGTAGAATGTAATTGTGTCTTCTAAGTTAATTTTTTACAAGGAGATTTCAAATATTTGTTCATGTCAAATTAAGTTGAATTACCAAAGTTTATCGTACATTATAACTTTCTTAAAAACCTGTATATATATTCTGAATTCATTTTTTCCATATTATATTTTTAATAAAATAATAAATTAAAATAACAACTATTTAATAAAATTGAATTAGCCAACTTATTTTTTTATAAACAAATATTTTATTGATAAATGTTGTACTAAATAAATAAAATAATAATATTTTTTGTAAATACAATACTTATTATAAAAATATAAACATGGACATAAGTTTTTGGGATAAGCATTGTTAATTTAACCTAATTTGACATGAACAAATATTTGAAATCCATTTGTAAAACTGAACTCATAAAATTCAAATACGTATCTCTAATTTTATAATTTATTCATTGTTTATTTATAATTTTGTGATTTAATTATATAATTCATAATACATGGACGTTATAGGCTCGGTGAAACAGAACGCGTGCTGTCCGCATTATTGACCACCGTGGTCTATAATGTCAAACAATGCATGGGTAGTTGAACGCGGTTTACATGTATAACTGTTTATATTGGTTTTTTGAACACATGGTTAGAGTTTTCGTATAAATTTCGTTTAATTTTCTTTGTGATAAAAATTATCAAATTTTATAAAATTACATCTAGTAGTAGTAGTTTTGACGACAAATTATTTCTTCTTCTCGCATTGAAGAACACAAAGAAAAGGAGAAAATGGGTGAACGAAATTACTAAGAAAAATTATCAATTGTCACTAATAATGTTATAATTTCGATTCTATATTAATTTTAACTATATTAGTTGATTTTAAAATTAATCACATACAATTATAAGTTACATAATAATATAGGGCAAAGCTCATTTGATAAGTACGTGTTTGTCATGCTCGTATTATGTATGCAGTTAAGTTCAGATTTCTTTGATAATAATTTATTTCAAGATCTAATAATATTATGTATTGAAAAAGAATATAATCATAACTTAGGAAATACCTAAATTCAAAAAATTCTGAAATAAAAACTGCAGAAAAATATCAGAATAATTTTTTTTTGCTATATACTTCCTGATAAGAAATAATATTTATATTTTATGTATTGATAATATGGATAAAAATCATTATTTTCAACGATATATTTTTGATGAAAATAATATAACGTTTTGTTATTTATACTTAATATAATTTTGGTATAAACAGATGATTCAGCATAAAATACCACATGTCCACATACCATATTATCAATTTATTTATTATTTATTTATTGTTATAAACACCTAATTTTATACTATATATTCATTGAATGTATAATTTTATGGTAAATATTTTCAATATACTCGTTTTCACTGATTGATTTTTTTCATAGCATATTTGTAACGGTTTAGTGGTTGCCACTATTATTGAAAACTTATAATTTAAGAATTTAGTGGCGTAGGTATTGAGTACTTGGTTTTGTTAAGCTTAACGAATCTGAGTAAAATATTTACATGAAATAATATTTCACAAGCTTAACAGCTTTTAATAATTACTGATTCTCAACATTAAAAGATTATAACCTGGGAAAGTTAGTGATATTTTGTAACTGAGTTAAGTTAATTGAGTTCACTTTCAATTAAGTTAAAAATTAAGTTAAAAAATGTTGTTAACTTAACTTCAATTAATAAGTTAAGTTAATTAAAAAAAAAAAATACATTAAGTATTGACATAAGCGTCAAATTTACAGCAGATCTTAATTATAATTATTAAATTAAAAAGATGATGAAAATGCATAAAAAATCTCATTTTAGAAAATTTTTTATTTTACCCTAATCAGACTAGAAAAATATACATTTCTACGTTGAAATTGTTTTAATGTACTCAAATGTCAGATTTACGGTAAAGATTATGGTATTTATTTTTCATACAAATCACATTTGAAAAATATAATTAAAAAAGTATTATTTTTAATGTTTAATAATAGTATGGAAACTAAAAAGAATTACTGCAGCTAATAATGTTACTATAAAATTATATAGATTATACAGTAGTTACAAAACATTAAAATAAATTTTTAGTATTTATTGACTTAATTAAAATAAAAACAAATAAGACAATACAATGGATAGGGTCAATCAAGATATCTATTAAATCTCAATAAAAGAGTCATCTCAACATCTTGGTCTGCTATTAATAATTTAACAATATATTACCTAAATTAATTTTTTCACTATTTCATCATACTAAAAATATTTCTGAGATTAATAGAACTTACTTGGATATTTATTGTTCATGTTCAATTGTATGACTTTTATAATTTTGCAATCAACACTTAAAAATTATGTACTATTACATAGATGTACACATAGAAAACGATATATATATTGTAGAGTTATCACTGATGAGTGTTGTGTATAGGCAGTGCTAGGCACTAGTTTGTAGGTGTACACAAATTTGAAATTATCATCGATTATAGAATAATTCTAATAATAATAATTTTATTCTTTAATCAATGATAATATGGACCTATTTATTTAATATAGATAAGAGGTCACTTTTCATGACAATGTAATTCATAGTAATGTAATTCATGAAAGGAATGGCTATTCTTACTTAGGTAATAATTTTTAGACGGTCGACTACTTTTCCTTAGACCTATTTAGTTAATTAGACCTATTAGTTAATACCGTCATCAATACAATGTTCTTATCTAAAAATAAAAATACAAAATTCTTCGGAACCCTTTATATTTTACTTTTGATATTTTTCTAAATTCCATTAATTTGTTATCGTAAAAACGATAACGATATACGCGGTATTTGACAAAAATATTTTTCTGGTCTTGAAAATCAAAATTAACTTAATTGGAATAAATGAAAATGTAATGCATTAATTTTAAGTTAATCTGTAAAAAAAAAAATAAGTTATATTAATTTTCTAGTTACGAAATAAGTTAAGTTAATAAGTTCAATTAACTTAACTTTTAACTAATTAATTCGTTAATGCCCAGGTTTGGATTATACTATTATCATTTGTAGATAATATTATTATCATTTATAGAACGAATAAGTTTTAATGAAAAAAAAAACGTAATTGCAATTTTTTATTATTTTATTATATATTTATTACAACAGTATAAAATTATATTTTAAATCACTGTAAACTAATGCTGAGCACCAAATCCGGATCAATCCGTATCTGGATTACCGATCCGGATTGATCTGGATTGAAACAAATGTTACAATTTGTTTAATCCAGATTATGATATAAATCTGGATTATTATATAAAAATTAAATTGAAAATTTACTGTATATAAATATTACTAATATAAACATTTGGTGAAAATTTCAAGTATTTAATCTTGTTATCTTCATTGGTTATTCTATTATCACGTGTATTGTTATTGTTCAGAAGTGCTATAAATAAATATTGTGTTGCGTTCTACGTGTTATCCGATATCAATTATACTTTTATTAATATTTAATAACAGCCACGAGGTAATGTTATTTATTTTCAGTACTCACTGTTCTGTAGTCTATAGTCTATAGTCTGTACTCCATAGTCGATAGTTAATAGTTACTACTTACGAATTATAGCTCAGTAATTAGTTATTACGTTAGTACATACTACTTAATACAGCCAAATGGTTAATATTTCTTTCGCATAATGCTAAATTATAATTTATACTTAATAAACTGTTGTAATAAATATTAAATGTATTATGTATAATGTATAACAATATTATGTGCTCATTAGCCTGAATTTTTACAGTTCATTAAATATACTAAGATTAATGTAGAACTCAAGTGTATTTGCTTTTAGGCGTCTTATAACATTGAGTCGATTGTCAATAGATCTGAGATCGTAATTTGTATTATTTAGGTGTGATAACAATGAAACCGGATTGGATCCGAAATCTAAATCAACGGATTGAATCCGAAATCCGAGTCAACAGATTGGATCCGCGAATCCGGATAAAACGGATTGATCCGAAATTCAGATTAAATAATTGCAGTCCGTAATCCAGATTGTTCAAAATAATGCTCAGCATTACTGTGAGCCCAATAAGATAAATTATAAAGTAATAATATTTAAGTTTAAATTACTTGTAAACAAATCATGTGACCTAATTTCAGAGAATTTGTGAAAAATAATAGAATCAGTGCTAAAATTGTCCTCGAAGTTTTCGATAAGAAATTATATTTATCGAAATTACACGATTTCGAAATTTTTGACATGATAAGAGCTGAATTATGTCAAGTTCATTTGAAATTCACATCACGTCTACTAGCTACCAAACAAAAACGGAGAAATTATCTATACTGTATAATTATTTACAGTTGTAAATTAATGCAAGGAATTATTCATTATTATCTTAAGTATACCTGAAATAATCATTGTCATTATCTGGAAATTAATAAAATTAATTAATTTTTTAATATTTAGTTTTAATATTAATTTTGATGCGGTATTTGGTATATACCTACTCGTATATTGCAACACTTCAGAGAAACATAAAGTAAAATTACATTTAGAACATAAAGTTAAAGAAAAAAAAATTTTACACTTAGAAAAAAATGCACGATAACATTAAAGTCTTCGCTTTTCCGCTATGGTTTTAATATAAAATTATTATAACTTGTATATTTATATCATACCTCAACAGAAATATTAAAATATATGCTAAACATTATGTATATAATATTTGTTCTAAACCTAACACAATTCTATACTACAAAGGCGAGTAATATTACATAAATTATAATATGAGGCTTTAGTGTTAAATTTGTTTGTTGGGTAGGAATCGCTTGGATCTCATTATAACTTTGTGCATTATACACGAGACTCGTTACTAAGAATTTGAATCCTAATATGGAAATACTTCCAATAAGTGGATTATTATCTAAGATCAGTGCATTATGTATCTTTTAGTATGAAAATGTATAAGTTAAAGAAATTCGTAAATGTTTTAATTTTTTTTATCGTGATAAAGTAATAAAACATGAATTGAGTGAAATGTTTTAGTGTAATACAGAACTATATTGACAATTAAATATAGATTCACTGGTGCATATAACTAGAATTATTTATTTTTCTGTCGATTTCTCTAGGTAATTAAAATGTTGGTAACACGTACATTACTTGTTTTCCGTAGGCTTACTTTTGTAGGCTGGAACACTGGATCGTGATTGAACTGGAACTAGAACAATAATCGAATTGATTTTGAATCGCTATGAGATGATCGTGTTATTTTAGTTTATATATCAGTGATGAATTACCATGTTAATAAACGATTTTGTGCAACCTAATTTTGTTTAACCTAACCGGAGTGTGGTATACAGGTATATATCGAACATCTTATAATGTATCCAATTAAGAAATAGTTATTTATTTTATATTAATATTAATTGTCATGATTGAAATATTAGATAATATAACAATAAAGAAAAGTAATTTTTTTTAAAAATCACACTTTCATCAAAAAATGTAAATTAACACGAATAATGGAAGTTGTAAGTTATACATAGTTCGGAAACCATTAATTTTCAAGCTTTTAGTCAGTTTCTATATTAGAGAATTAAACAATGTAAATACTACAAGTATCTGATCACAACATAATGAAAACTTTAAAGGTTTTTAAGTACAAACTGATTGAACCAATACTTCAATTTTATAATGTTGATCATCACGAAAAAAAAAAAAAATGATGATTAAACATTTAAATTCAAATCAAAATTCAAAAAAATTAGTTTTAATAAAATAAAACAAAGTTGTGCTTCGCTTGTTAAAATAAAGTCTATATATTTTTTTGTAGTTAACTAGCATTAACATTTTTCATTCCATATTTTATATTTCTTAATTAATTCAATTCTTCGTATAACTTTTGACGCCCCTTTATGATAGAGTGATTATAATTATTATTATGATAATGTTAAAAAAAAAAAAAACTATCCATGAAAAATTTTCACTTTGTTGAAAATTAATTATAATCATTTTATTTTATTTAATTAGCTAAGATTTATTATACAGTTTGTAATTATCTTTTGTAATAATACATTAAAATCGATAAGTTCATCAATAATACATTTCATTAAAACTGATGAATCATCAACTAGTTTAAATCAAAATGTTTCAAAAAATTAACTTTACTCAACATTCCGACCCCTTAAATATTTAACAAATTGTGTCTTAAAGCATTTGAAATTTTCATTAATTAAATAAAGTATAGATTAGATCCAGAGTGATAAACTTTAGTTACATACATTTTTATACAAATCACTATTTAGTAAATCTTGCTTGAAATAATAAAACATTCAATCATAGAACATTCAAATTATAACTAGAAATCGTCATTGAAGTTCTAATATTAATTTATATTAATATCTAGAAGATATCAAGTTTATTTTTATCGATCACATCCGATAATAAAACTTATTAAACCTCCGATAAAATGTAAACGATAAGATAAAAATAGAAATATCTGATCTTAGATACTATTTTATTATTATTAAATGTTTGTGTTGATATTTATATTTAATTATAAATTGCATAATTTGTCTAAACATATGATGGTTTTTTAAACATTATACATCAAAAGTTAATAATAATAAATGCGGTTTATATGTCATAAATCATAATAAAATAATTTATACATTTTAATAATATTTTATGTTAGAATAAAATATAACAAAAAATAAATAATATGTAGTATATCATATTTTTTTTTGGCAATAAAGTCAATATTGAGTAAATATTTTTTGATTTGAAGGTAAAATTCAAATTAAAGTTATCTGATAAATATTTTATTAGATAATACTTAATATTTTTGATAATGAGAAAAGCAAAAGATTTAAATGTTTTTATCAGATGTGATATATATATATATATATAAACTCTAAGATCACACCTTTTCCTTATTTTGTGTCCATGCTATGTCAACAATATATTTTATATTATAAAATAAACTATAAGTTTTAACACTATGGCATTTATTTCGTTTCTTATAATATTCACCATAACAAAATATCACATTTAATATGGGAATACAATATTTCTTTGTATATAAGTTATACATAACATCCATAGTTGCATCCATGCACTTTTTCTTTTAGATTTCATATTTTTTTTTTTCTTATGAAGTAATAGATTGAGTTAAGGAAGTTTGTACCATTGTATCGACGAATTACATTAAAAAGAAATATGCACAACAATGACTGAAATTAAAATTGTTTTTTTATGGATTGTGGTCCTTTTAATTTGAACATTACCTAGTTCCTAAAAATTACTATATTTTTTATTTCAATGGAGCATGATTTATGATAAAATATAAAATCATTAAAACAGCCAAAGGTATATGGTTAATTAATTTTATATTATATTTTGGTTATTGCAATATTAATTTATGAAAAAAATTGTTTTCGGTTATAACAATAAATGAAAAGAATCACTGAATTATAAAATAACTATATAATCTTTCCGAGTAAGAAACTAATTTATTAATAAACTTATTATATTACAATATTTCAATGTGTATACCTGTGTAACATCCAGGTCCATTAGAGAATTTTAATTAAAAATAGTTCTTAACGTGTTTTTTTTTTTTTTTTTAATAACGGTTTCGGTAGCTTTTACTCGTTATAAAATTGCACATCATTATGAAGAAACCCAAAACCAATTGTTATTCACCCTACACACCTTACATGTTGCTAAATATCTTAGAGAATTTTTTTTTTTTTAATCCTTTTAAAAAAATAATACAATCTGGATCAAGTATCAAAATATAATAACGTTGAGTTTGGTAAGAAATACACGCCCTTTATGTATTATAGCAATACGTTCGGGTACTGAACATGTAATAACATGTTGGAATTTAAAGTGAACTTTATGATAGATTTTGAACAGGAAATGAATAAGTTATTGTTATGTTATCTGTACTAATATAAATTACTACTAAGTAACATGATGAGTAAAGTTAAAAGATATTTTATGTTCCGAAGAATTTAAACACCTCTTATTGTCGAAAAAACTCAACCGATTACAACGTTTTAAAACAATTTTAAATTTTAAAAAATATTATAACCACGATACAGTATATTGGTTAAAATTATGTGTATTATCAAAGATAATGTATTACTATTATGTAGATAATGTTTTTAAAAGTTTGAAATATAAAAAAAAAAAAAAAACTTAAAAAATTAAAAAAATAAGAGGTAAGTCAGTTTTAACTATTCAAATTCAAATTATTTTCTACTAATTAATCAACATTGTATTAGTTATTGAAAATACCCCCTATTTAGTTAAACGGTTCAATTATAAAAGGGGCACTTATTTTATGACATATTTTATTATTTTTAATTATGTATGCTGAATTGTGTTAATTTCAAAAAAATTAATATAAAATAACATATTTAAATTGAGTGTACATGGGCAATTATAAACTGGGCCCACGATTACCTTTTTTGTTGTAAATTCGGCCCCAAAAATTTTAGGTAATAAAGTAGATTGTAAACTTGGCCCGATAATATTTACAGGTAAAATAAAATGGCGATGTATAAAGCGCAAATGTACAGCTTTTTTAAAAACGTTTGGAATAAATAATGATATTACGGAGAAAAATTGTGATCATCTGCATGAACCTATCAGGGACCAAGTACTACAATGACCATGTGTTACCACCGTGGCCAAACGCAAAGGAACTGAGGATATCCGCAGTAGGCCAAACAAAATTTTTTGTAGTGCAGTAAACAATGTACCTGACGCGCAAGATCTACAAGTGATATTCGATATGTTAAAAGGAATATATACAACGCCTCCTCGTGGTGTTCTCTGGGTAATGCTAAATGTTTCTCAAAAATATTATAAAAAAATTATATCTACATTTTTATCCGGGCTGAGTTTACAATCGCCCGTGTACATATATATGTATATAGATTAATTTATTGATTAAACACGAGTAGACAACTTAGATGTTATTATAATAAATAGAACATCGTTAACCATGAGGATTTGTCCAATTCTGAATGATATTAAGTATATTAGATTAATACTACAGTGACATACTAAATTATAGTTTGAATACCTTAATTAGGAATGTATATTAGTAACCGATATTTGCTACTTTAATTTGAAGTTATCATTTTAAGGAAAATTTTATTTTTTATATATTATTCGTGATAATATTTAAAAAATTATAATTCAAATGAATTGCATATATATTTATTTATGTACAAATATAATAAATATACGTGAATAACATATTATTTTAGTTTAGTTTATTAACAGTTGAATCAAATACAATTTCATTTATACATTTTTTTAAATTTTTTGTACTTTTATCAATTTTCATAATTCGAAAAACATCATATCGATTCTAATAAACTATAACTCGTATATACTTAGATGTAAGTATTTTATGTGAACATATAAAATTCTGTGAAAAACTTAGTTTATATAGAGATATCATGAAACCACAAAAAAATTTAGTTTAAAAATATTTTTGAAGGAACAAAGTGCACTAAAATATTCAGGTGATGTAGCCTGTTATTAAAAATATTGTAAATAAATTATAATCCAATTCAATATTAATCATAATTAAAGTATAGTTTGTATGGCTTTTGGTATTGAATTAATCTTATATAAGTATATTATCCATTTGGTTGAAGTTTCTATAAATATTGATTCTCTTCATATTAGGCGCGATTTAATGGATAATGTTCATTTAAGATATTTTAAATGGTTTCATAATGTTTCCAGATATTCTAAGTTTAATAGATTTCAGAATATCTGGTAGAAACACAAGAAATTTAGATTTGTTCTACGTACCCAAATTTAATACTAATAATGGTAAAAATTCATTTTTTCCAGGGCTTTTTTAAATGTTCATAAAATCTCCGTGGTTTTAGATTTCTTTGTTTTATCTCGTCAGGTATTTAAAGATAATACTCTGTTATTTTTGAAACATAATACTTAATTTGTTATTCTCTATTTTTACTATATTGTTATACTTTGTTTTATCTTAAAAGCATTTTTATTATTATTATTATTTTATTTCATTGTTCATGACTCATAGATATTTTATTATACTAATTACCCTTATTACTTTATGTCTGCATATTTTTTTTTTCTTAACATACACTTTCTTGTTTTGTTAAAGGACTTACGCCCGTTAAATATTCAAATAAATAAATATATTGGTAATACTAACGTGTAATCTGGAGAATAGGAGTTTCTAATGTAGATCTTAAAAGTTAAAAGTAAGCTTATTTGTACATTTTATAAAAGAAATATTTTGAAACTAAAAATTTTCTACAACACAATTAATACGTATGTGATTTAATCATATTATCTTAAGTTCCACGTTTAATTAAGGTATTTTTATGTTATTACTAATTACTGTGTAGATCAATTAGTCACTAAACTGTGATCACAAATAATGCAATGAAGATATTTAGTAAAATTAAAATCAATTTATTTTGTAATTTTTGTAAAATATTAACAATATTTGAAACTTATCTAAGTTCTAAAAGTTATTTTATTTAAAAAATTATATTTTTTTAGTTTTGCATTAGACTGATTTTAGTAGAAAACTGATTGTACATTGAAGAGAATTGAAAGAATGTACATTGAATATATGTTATATAATTAATAACAATTATTAGAAAATAAAATGTACTATTTTTAAAATTAAAATTATATACTCGTAAACAATATACATTTGTGCAGTATGAGGTAAAAAAACTAAGACAGTTATTAATGTTGGATAATAATAATTATTATGGAAATTAATAATTAATAGTTAACAATCATCATCATAAATCACATTTATAAAAACACGAATAAATTGTTTTTGATGTAATAATAGTTTTTCAGTTAGCAAATATATTGCTTAATCGCCATAAAATATATAAATATTTCATATTAACAATACAAAAATTAAAAAACTTAAGTATATCTCAAATAAAGAAAATTTATCTGTAATAAAATTCAAAGACAATGAATAGGAAGATAAAATAAACAAAGCTACACATTGTGAATAATATTCAACGCAGATATTTGGGAAGTAATTTAAAAGGTAAAAGGGGATATTTTGGCATAAAAATAAACGGTCAGAGAATAAGTTTGTTGCGCTTCCCCAAATACATGACAATAATTGCTGAAAATGAGAAATATTTAAAACAATTTACTAAAAAAAAAAAACACCAATAAAATATTTTTACAAGCATTTATGAATATAAATAAATGTGCAAGAAACTTAAATATATTTAAAGGAAAATATGACAAGAGTTACATACGAAATTATGTGTAAATTGAATAGATGACTTTAAGTACCGGGGTGCAATCAACAATGAAGAAAGAAATAAGAGTGAAATAATAAAACGTATTTGTCAAGGTTTTAACAGCATGAAAACTATATTTACTCCGAAGAACATCCACCTCGAAACAAGAAAAAAATCGATTAAAAACGCGTGTATGGTATATAGCCTTGTGCGGGTGTGAAACGTGAAAAGTATCAGCGGAAAAACGAAAAAGACTAGGAGCGTTAAAAAAAATGTTACAGGAAAGTGCCGAATAAAATCTAAGTAGATAGAATAACCAATAAATAAGTACTTGAAGGAAGGAAAGCTATTTCTCGTATTATTATAAATTATTATTTTATTAGAAAAAAAAATATAGTAAGAGGACGGGATGAACGAATGAATGAGTCCATATACTAAGACATACGGGATTATTAGAATGAATTATAGAAGGGAGCGTGGAAGGGAAGGATTATAGAGGAATACATTCAATAATTGATCAAGGACCGAGGTTAGGATACGAATGATATGTAAAATTGAAAAGAAAAGCAGATAACAGAGAAGCGTAGAAGATGGTTGCAAACTAATCCACGGATTAAAACTAGAAGAGATGATACAAATACACTATGTTCACCGGATACGAGAATATTCATTAGATGCTTTATAAGCACTTGATAGATCTTCATCCTCGTACTATTGATTTTTAACTTGTAAATGTATTTTAGTATAAATTATTCAATTGTTTTATTATCACGGTCGATAAATATGTTTCTTATTGACTAAAGGATTTATTCAATTTCAAATTTTGAAATGTAAAACGTGAACATAGTAAAAGTAATTACCCGCTAGAACCTTTTTACCGTGTCCAGGTTCAAATTCAAGGAAAACAGAGGAGCTAATAATCTTGGTTGCCAAAGCCTCGTTAAAAAATAATAAATTGTTTTAAAAAATTAGGAATAATAAATTAAAGAAAAAAATAACGTACCTCAGTACCGATGTAGATATGTGTCCTGAGAATTTTTCCATCTCATATATTTACCGTAAACCCATTGCATAAATTATTTACATCAAAGTCGGATTGTTAACTTTGTATATGATTTGAAATTTGATATTTTCAAAATACGTTGTTTTCGTTATACCGAGTACGAACACTGTGTGTACATTCTAAGCGTAAGAGAGTCTGCGCTCGTACAAAAAGATGAAATAACGTTACATCAATTGCTGTATATTAATATAAGTTACATTATCGTCAATTTTTTTTTTTTTTTTGCAAAAAACTTGAAAAAGCGATAATTTTTCTAAATAAATTTTCGTATAGAAAATTGTATTGGAATTTAAAACAGAACGCAATTATTTAACATTGACGTAATAAATAAGACTGATGAATCCACCTAGCATAGTTGTTTGTACTTCGATAAAGATAATTAGAATAATGTACACTTTAATTCTAGAGGTTCAATTAAAACCAATGGGATTACTTGTTTTATATTTTACAATTTCTGCATATCATAAAATCAATCCTTTAACTGACTCCAAAAATATCAAGTTTACAAATATTATGCTAACTCTAGATAATAATTTTTACTCTGGTACATTTTTGTAGATTATAAAAGAATACGTTTTAAGTAACTTTATCAGTCGTACGTCACAACCAACTTGAAATTTGATTTTTTATTTAATTAAATTTAATTTAGAGCATGGCAAAGATATGAAATATAAAATAATTTTATAAATAATTTTTATATTTTTTTAAACTAAAATATTGTTTAGTAAGTAAAAATTTCCGGATGCCAAATGAAATATAACCATGGGAAAAAAAAAACTTTACAGCTAGAAATAGCGTTAAAAAACGTTTGGAAAATAATAAATTATTTTGAACACGATTACCGTCTGATTTCGATACTTTTATATTACATAATCAAGGATACAATCAAATTTGTGTAGCTATGTTACACAACTTGGCACATTTATAACTTTTAATTAATAATTGGTTACATAATTACATCAGTACATAATTCGCAAATCAATTTTATTTTATTTTTAGAAATTTATATTAAAAATAAGTTTGTCTCAATTATTCATTTATAATATACAAAAAAAAATTAAATTATAGTAAGAAACCCTCAGAAAGGAAAAATTTTATGATGGATTTATTCAAGGAAACGTTGGAAGATTGAATGATATATGGGAACATTATAGACATATAGTTAAAAGAAGACAGCAGCTACGAGAGGTAGATGAGAAAAATTGCATATGGTAAGGTGCTCGTGACAAGTTTATTTAAAACGTAATTAATTAATGAAACTAGAAATTAAGTTAAGTTTTTTTTTTAAAACTATATGCCTATATGGTTAAAATATGTATAGAGAGAAGTGTCATGCAAATCAGAGATGAATAATTGGCGGACAGTATATTTACTATAATCTGGTTCGTGGTGCTAAATTTTCTTCAAATCACTTCACAATATTTCAACGTTTATTGGAATTTAATTTTATTAAATTGATCGTAAAATGTAGATATATTATTATCTAGTATTCAACTGCAGCTAAATTATTAAATGGTTAAACATATTATATATATCCATACTGGCATAGTTATAGGAATTACGTACTTATATCATTTTATTGGTCCAGTCGTAATTAAACAATTAACTAAAACAAATGCTAACCATTAGTTTTAATAACTTTTTCTTTTTATTTTTTGCTTTCTTCGCACTGACCACCAGATTTTAAAGTTTTATAAATTGGCCATCTAGTTACTTAGAGTTGTCCATCTCTGATGTATACTATAGTTAATGTATAAATAGTTTTTTCAGTACTATTTTTACAGCTGGCTATTAATTAAATTTGATTTTTATAGTTTTAACACATATTTATGTAAGTAGCTCACGTATGGTTTAATTAGTATAATTTTTCAAGTTAGTATTTTCAGAAATACTTTTACATATACCTAACACAAGCATTTCATTATTTCCATTTAAAAACCAAATTTCGATTTAATTATCACGCATATTACTATCATCTAACATTGCCCGCACTAGATTATGAAAGTTAAAACAATATTAACAGTTTTGGTACAAGTATTATTTATGTTTTATATTGAGTTTTTGTTCTAATAAATTAACATTATAATGTCGTATTATATTAATTTACATAATACATTAATTTTAACGTATTTTTAAAAGTTTAATAATGTTCTTGTGCATTTAAATTATATAAGGCATTCCGGCACTCAAAATATTAATATCTTAATAATTTAATAACAATATTATGCCGCGACTAGGATGGTTAAAAAAATTAATTAATGTTAAAAGTATTGTAGTAGCAATTCAAAGCTTTACTTTTAACGATTCCGGATGTAATTCGATCCGCGGTGTGTATATAGATGTAATAGATGTATATTTCGCATGCCACGAGTGCAGTTTAGCATACTTTCTCATTAAAATCTCGGCAAACAAATTTAAGAGCAAGCAACAATCCGAAAATATCCTCAGGGCTTTGTCAATAGCTTAAACGTGTTGTTATGAAATTTTCATTAAGTACAGTATCAAACTTTATGATTGGACGTGGAAGTATATATACGAATAACGCACATCAAAAATTAATTTCGACGTAATTTCGACTGGTATCAAATGTATTATTAAAAATGTTTGACGCATACACTACTTTGACTTTTGAAAATGTATGAAATTATTCGAAAAACCCATTTAACTCGTCGAGTATGATTAAGTTGTTGCATGTGTTCCAATAAAATAAAAATATAATTCACATCCTACCTACCTCAATGGCGGTCCGCTTACACTGGTTTTAAAATATTTTACTCCCGCAATAGGGACGTATGTTTTTGTCGATTGATGTTTATTCCTGGAATAGTATTTAAGTATTCTGTATTTATAACGCATAATTCACTAGCGGGTAAAATCCAACCACTTAACGCGTAGCGTTTGAGCGCTAAATTAATTAAAAACGAAAAAAAAAAACGTGTTTTGCGTTTATAGACTCAGTAATGACTTAGTCTGCGCTAAATAAATACTCGAAATTGACAAGGATTCGAGATGGAAGAGAACTGTAATTTTTGTAAAAATATATGTCTATTTGTTGTTGTTGTCATTGTTGATGTTGCTGCCGTTTGTTTCATCGATATATATGTTTTTTTTGTTTTTCATTCTACAAGAACATATAATGAAATAAATGAAAAAACATTATTGCGCGCAAAAATGGCTACACTAGCCAGTAGAAATATTGAAGTCCAACTCACTTCGATCGATCCGCAGTGCGATGCACGTGTAATTGATCAAGTTTTGTATCAAGTGCACCAACGTGTTGCCAAAAGCTAACTAATAATTATTAATTATTAATTATTAACTATCAAATATAAAATTGTGACGGCAGAGGCGGTGTTTATTGTTTTTGGATTACAAATTACAATTACAATTTTCGCATTACAATATACAAATTATTATAAACGTTTTTATAAAAGAAAAAAAAATTAATTTATACTTTAACTGTCGAAATAATATGTTTAAATACTATGATAATCAGTTTATTTACTAACACTAAAAATCTTTGGATTAAATTCACTTAAGCTTCCTTTTAGGATTTCCTGGATAGGAATTTGTGGATAGATCTTGAGTTAGAAGACTGGAAGAGATAAGAAGTCGTTTATACATTGTCTGTGGTATTATTTGCACAATATATATATATTTAAAAAAGGTATGTGTTGATCAGTGTGAAGAATTTCGTCGGAGAAATATGGAGGCGCCTTAGTGTTGAGTTGAAGTGTTCTTGATCGAATCACTCCATTTTATAAATACTTGTCATTTTGGCAGTTCCCCCCGTAGCCAAATACCGTAGGTTCATATTAGTTCGAGTGAAATATTGTATAAACTAATTTTATACTAATAGTTGAGATTTGAAGTTTTGCCCATAGAGCTATGGAGAGTTTTCGAATTAAGGATAATTTGGTAGTATGAATATGTTTGGCCTAGTCGAGTTTCCTACCCAAATATAATCCTAAATACTTAACAATATCCGAATAAAGGATTAACTCTTTACTTATTGATGATGATTAGAGGATGATGAAATTTATGGCTAAATATTTGGGATTGATTTTGCTTTGTTTATTTTTACTCGCTATTGAGAGTACCAAAGATATAGTAAGTCGCGGTGGTTTTGCAACGATGTCGAAAGAGGTTTATGTGTGGAATAAATTATTCTATTGCTTGAGTATTTTATAATTATTGCATTAGCATGGGTAGGTTGGTTGATAGAATAAAAAATGTACAGTGTAGTGTATTATAAACTGCACTTTGGGGTATGCTAGCTAGAATCGAAGTAATATAAGACATTTCTGAGCTCGATCTCGAAAAATATCGTTTATTCAAGAAGTTATAATTTAGGAGACGGTAGTCTGATGAAAGTATGATTTATTTTTATTTATATAAGAGTCCGGAATGCGAAATAAGTGGTATCTTGTAAATTAATGAATTGTCTAATCATTATCCGGAAAAGCCAAATTAAAAATAAAGATTTATATTATGCATACAAATATATCGATAAAAGTGATTTTTAGTACGTTTCAAAATACAATGGAAACAAACTTTAGACGATAGTCGATATATAATTTTGCTGATAGTAAACATATTTGTTCCTTTTGTGAAAATATGTTTATACAAATATTTATACCAGAGCTGGTATTAACCTATATCTATTTCTTACTTTTATTATATTTAGACAAAAAAGGTTTGAAAAATTTCACATTAGTGTTTTTGGATTTTTTATTTTTCTTTTTTCATTATATTTATTATAAAAATGAAAGAGCATAAAATATAAATTATAATTATAAGAATATATTTGAGACCCACGGTAATTTATACTTTATAATGTGGCTCAGTCTTGAGGGAAATCTGAACACCCTTAAATTCTATAAGATATAAATATAAAGAAAGTTATAAAATATTGATTAAAAACAATAGTGAATTTTTTTATTGATCATTCTGATATAAAAAAATAAGTATATTTTTGGTAATATTATATTACTACTATTAACACTATTATGCTACTGATACATTATTTCTTATGCTATAATTGTATACATCCTTCTATGAGCTATATTTATACTTAAACAACTAAGTATAAAAATACCAAAATACTATGATGAACGTAAATTAAATTTTAATCAGATTAAATAATAGTTGCGTATATAATAGCCAAATCGATCGTCATGAAGTTAATTTTTTGATATATTTTAATGAAATTAATTTATGTAGTTTTATAAATATCAAATATAGTAATTAGTATTATAATTATTGTGTGTTTATTAGAGTGCACAGATTATCTAATATATCTTAAGAAGAAAACATATTTCTAGTTTCACTTAGAATCGAAAAAAAATGTTCATTGTACTAAAATCAGGGACGTCATTTAAGGTATGCAGTAGGGTATGCCAGTGCATACCAAAAATTTCCAAAAACTGTATTTTGGCATAAATCCAATTTTTCTGCGCCGTATCATCAAATGGAATCCTGTGATCCTGGTTTCAATTTTTCTATTACATATTATTACCTAATATCTAATAATCAATAATCAATTATAATTTATATTTGTATATATTTTTTCACATATATTTTATTATGGTTACGAAAGTGATAACGATTTCTGTAGCCTGTTTTCCTCAACCAGTCATCCCCCTCAACCACAAACAGCTGGTCGACTTCAGTAGGTTGCAGCACTGTTAGATATTCATCATGGTAAACAAAGATAACCGACATTATCTTTATAAATAGATTTAATATTAGCATTATGCACAGAGTATAATCTGTGGCATTATTGTACCATATAATCTTCGTCCATACAAACTAATTAGTTTATATGGTCGAAGCATATAATAATGTGCTCTATGATATTATGATTGATAAAATTAGGACAACCAATAATAATCAAATCATCAAATCAAAAATCACATTGTTTATCTATGCAGTATACATTATTGTTTAATGACTTAGTCAGCAGTGTGTATTTTTTTGTGTTTTAACTTTTATGTGTACCACGTGTAGTCGGGTACTTACATGTTTCGAGTTTTCGTAAATTTTGATCCCAAGTTTAAATGAACGAAAAGGCGGTGCAGTTCGTCTCCGTGAAAAAAATTAAAAAATATTGTTCTCTTCAGCAGATTCCAATATAAAAATTGATACATATTTTAAAAATCAGAGTAATAAAGTATGTTAGTCAGTTTGAATTTAATATTTTAATATCCACAAGCTGATCCTGATTTTCGTAAATTCTAAAAAGTATAACAAAAATGTCATGTTTGTCACATAAGTAATGAGTACATCGTACATTTATATATAAGTTTTGTCAGTAATTGTTAAATGTGTTACGAGAAAATTAAATATCTCAAAGATTAAATTTACGTGAAAAAATGTGGGTGTTGTTGGTACAATATTTGTCTCTTAGGTAAAATATTTCCAATTCTAAGAAATCTAAAATTTAACCCATAAAGTAAAAATTGTCGGTATTAGAATTTGAATGTGTTTTTTATGTCGGAAAAATGTGACACAATTAACTAACTAACAAAAATTAAAAATATGTTTATGTAACATAAATGTACAAATATATATACCTATTGTATGTGTGATATGGGTATGGGGTATGGGTACCTACTGTGCATAAGTCAGTACTTATGTCCTATTTTACTACGTGCAGTAAATGAAACAGAATCATTTTAAATACATTTTGCATAGACTGTTTAGAATATTTTTCTCTTAGTTGTAAAGATATTATTATAATACCGGTGTCAAAATATTCTCAATGTAATATAAAACTGATAATATTTATCAACTATTTATTATATAAAATAATATTTAGGTACCATTAATATAGGTATTAGGTACCTAGGTAAATATAATGTGTAGTGAAAGTCATAATATTTTTTTAGCCTCAAATCACTGGAATTATCAAACAAAATGATAATGATTCTAGTAGTAATTTAATCCATAAAAATGCTAATGAAATAACTATGTCTGCACAAAATTATACATCTTCAGGCATACCAATAAATTCAGCTGTAAGTAAATTTTAAATTTCAAAATATAAAATGTATAAGTAGTAGGTGTGCAGCAATCAACTTATTTATTTTTTCAGGCTTAGAATGATTCTTGTAGTTATTAAATGAACAGTTATTACTACAATATATTGTAGTAATTTAATACATAATGATTTTAATGAAATGACTATACCTGCACAAAGTCTTACATTTTCAAATATACCAATAAATTCAGATGTAAGTAAATTTTGTTTAAATACTACATAAATTGTGTATTATTTTTTTATATTATTCAAAGTAGCAAATCAGTGAAAATTTTTATAGTTAAAAAATAATGATCATGTTATTATCGTACATATTCATAGTTACCTACTTAATATTTAAACTTCTTATTATATTATTTTTGAGAAAAACAAAATGAATATATCTATGAACAAAAATGAAAAACCAGTACAGCCTATGCTTTTACATTACCCAAAGACAAATAACAGGATCTTTCAAAGCAGTTTTATAGTAAATTTAATTAGCTGGTATATTCAATCTCTGATGATGTAGTATTTTTTTATCCATGTCAATATTGTTCATTTAATGATCATATCTGAAAAAAATCAATTGTCAATGCTGCATATGTTGAAAAAGGAGTCAAGTGTTAGAGGAATGCATTACAGTCATTTGCTAAACATGGTTTGAGTGAACATCACCTGACATCAGTGGAAAGGTGGAATACATTTTTAGCTACTCGAGTAAAAAAAAATTGGTCACCAATCTTTTAAGTCATCATGAGCTCTTGAAATAGAAAAAACAGAAGACATGTAATGTTTTTACTAAAAGTAACTTTATACTTGGCTAAACAAGGGCTGACCTTTCGAGGAAAAGATGAGTCTAGTATGTCTAAAAATAAAGGTAATTTCATAAAATCATTAGAAACATTTGCAGATAATTCTATGAAAATAAGGCTACAATCAAGATATGGACATTATACCTCACCAGAATATCAAAATGATCTAATTTATATTCTTGGTTGTCGTACCAGAAAAAATATCCTTAACAAAATGTCTTAATTTGTGTGTATTCAATTTTAGTTGACGAAACTTAAGATTTTTCTAAATAAGAACAATCAAGTTTTGTTAAACGATTTGTAGACAAAAATTTTAATATATTTGAAAAAGCACTAGACTGCAATCATATGCGAAAATCTGATGCTACTACTCTAGCTCAGGAAATAGTAAAACTTATTCAAGATAATAATTTGGACATCAATAAATGCATTCCTCAGTGCTACGATGGTGCATCTGTAATGGGTAGAGTTTATTTGGGTGTTCAACAAAAAATCAGTGAAATTGTGCCTCATGCGGTATATATTCATTGTTATGCGTATCGCTTCAATCTTTGTTTGATTGATTGTATAAAAAATATCCCCGTACTAGTTGACTTTTTTGACAATATTCAAAATCTCTACAAATATTTGATGAACAGTCAAATGCGTTATGAACTTTTTATTGAAGTGTAAAAAAATAAAAATCTTAAAATTATTAATTTAGAAAGACCTGTTGACACTCGTTAGTATACTTCATTACAAAAAATAAGAAGCCGATATACTTAGATAATAGAAGTTTTAACCTTTCTGACTGAACATGATGACCAAACAGTTAGAGCAGTTAAATTACTCAAAAACACATCAAAGTTTAAATTTATAATTATATTGGAGATAATGGTTAGTGTCCTATAATTTGTACACTGTTTATAATGTGAACTTCAAAATTCAAATATTTTACTATTAAAGGCTATTGGTGACGATGGAGTGGTGACGAAAAAACAGAGTAAATGATATTAAGTCGCCAGGACAGAGAACATCAACAAAGACAATCTATAGATGCTGAAGGGCATGTATTCAAAAGAGTCACGCATTTCAAGTACTTGGGGCACTTGCTAACATAAGATAATGATCTGAAGATGGAGGTCAGTACTAGGATACAAAAAGGCAACAAAAGTTTTTTTGGTCTTGAAAAAGTACTGAATTCAAAAACATTATCGACAAATCTGAAAATATAAATGAACATGACCCTTATATAACCCATAGTACTGTATGCTGCAAAAACATGGCCACTTAGAAAAGCAGAAGAAACCAGAATAAAAATATTTGAAAGGAGAATCCTACGAAAAATCTACGGCCCATGCGTCGACACAAACACAGGTGAATGGCGTAAACGTCATAATAAAGAACTCGAGGAGCTGTTCCAAAAACCGAACATCGCGAATGAAATCAAGAAAAGGAGATTGACCTGGGCAAAGGACATTTATGGTGGGGAGTGGAATCCATAGTTAGAATAACAATCGAACTAACAACAACCCGGTTGGTAAGAGACCTCTAGAATGACCACGCTTACGTAGGGAAGACTGTGTTAAAAGGGACGCGGGAAGCATTGAACCAGAGTAACGGCAAAAGATGGAGATAGATGGAGAGAAAATTTGTTTGGTGGTATGGTCTCAATGACCGTAAACCAATAAAAAAAAAAAAAAAAAAAAAACATAATTATTTATGAATAAAATAAACATAGGTATCAATTATATGAAATAATTATAGATGTTTGAATACTTTTTTTTCACTACATACTTAAAACTAAAACATGTAATATTTTATAGTATTTACATACTAGTACATAAAAAATTAAAAAAAATTATGAAAAACATATATATTTTACGAAAGGTTTACATACAATTAAATATTAAGCTAGATAATTATAAATATACGTGGCATATTACATAGATTTATAATATGGATATATTTTTTAGATGGATATTAAGAAAAATTACAAGAACAGAAAACCATTACCTTTCTCTAATTACATTGGTTACTAAAATAATACAAGTCAAAGTTTTAACTCGAAGATATATCCATGATTTAATGTTATACCTACATAATTATATGTTACCATAGTTGTTTAAAATTTGGTCCATTTTTATTGAAAATATGCAAACAAAAAAGTTAAAAAAGAATAAAAAGTTTTGTTGAAAATATATAAACAAAAGAAAAGAATTAAAATTTTTGTTGAGAAAATTATAACCTATTAGTATTTTTCCTACTTTGAAAATCGGGGGATATTGTATAACTTTTATCAATAGAAATTATATCATTGGATTTGGTAATTTTTGATTTAGTCAGTTGGTACGGCTTTTTCAAATATTAGACCTTATAATTTCTTAAGTCCTTATCATTTTTCGGACAAGTGCCAATCACTTGCCCCTGACTAAAATTAACAGTGATAATAACTTATCGTCGATCGGTTCTGAGAGGAAAAAATATAAAATTCGGATATACAATATAGATGGGTATACGGAAAAAAATATTTACTATCATCATGAATTTTCAAGATAACAGTTTTATTATGAAACAACCACATAGTGGTACGAGTATTTTTAAAAGTTTAGTTATAAATACGTGATAATAATATGTTAAATTGATTATTTTTTCCTCCCTTTTTTTCTCTTGCATGTGCACAGCTGTTTATGTTTGTTCCTCTAAACAGGCCATTTCGTACGATGAATATTATGTAACATTTTTACAGATAGTTTTTTATAAATTTCGTTTATGAATTCGTTTTTTAACTATAAATAAAAATAAAAATTATTTTCATTAAGTAGATCAACATTTTCATAAGAAAAATATTATATGCTATCCTTTATGAGTTTTTAGACTGATTATTTTTGTTTTTATTTAGTCGATTTTAGAGAGCGTTAAAATGTGTCTTGTTAGATATCCAAGACAAACGAAAGTAAACATATAAAATAATTCGGTTTGTTACGGAATAAAACTACAGGATATAAACTAAAACTAAATGTATTTTGTGAAATATTTACACGAGTTTGACAAATAAACAAAATATGCATTATGCATCTTAAGTTTAAATTTATTTTAGAGTCCATAATGATAACTCCCAACATTAACGAAACATTGTTTTTGGATAATATCATTAGTTTAAATCATTGCATAAAAATTCTTTCGATTTTATTATGTTGTTATATAATAATGGATATTACACCTATAGGATTGGACAGGATAAAGGTTACTAAACATTTTTTTTTTTTTTTTTTTAAAAAGATTAAATAATTTTTAATAATAATTTATTTTCACAGATGTCAGTTGTTAAAATTAATATTTATTACACAAACAAAAAAATAAAATATAAGTAAGAAATTTTTGTATCTTAAATATAATATCTACTGCGTAAACCTTATATTTGATATTTTAATGAATATTTGCGTTATATGTAAATAAAAAAAAAAAAAATTGAAGATCTAAAACATTTATAAATGTCAAAAAAATAATTTATCAAATTTTCGGGATCAATTTAATTTTTCAATTACCTTCCGTAATTAAACATTATTAAACAAATTAAACATTATATTAATATCGTAATTTGTATAAAATGTACTATACTTCTTAATTTTTTTTTTTTTTTTTTGTTATTAAATTATGATGCATTTTCATCTGTATTCCGCTTAATATAAAAATAATACACTATCGGGTACTTTTTCGGGGTTTTTTTAGGGAATATTTCAGTTGAGTATTAATTGTATTTATTTGTGTACACTTGGAAACAATGATAAGTCGTAGCAATCGTAAAACGACACACAATCACGTTCAGTGTTAAATATTGTTATGGTGAATATCTCTTCAATCGTAAATATTTACAAAATAAATATTTATAAGTAAGAAAAATTGTAAAATCAATACATTACTCATTTTCTTCCGAATCTAAAAACGAAATGAATACAAATAACCTATACTTTTACGAGTTTATTATTGAGGTGACGTTGAGGTCTCTATCAATGGTTATTATAACTTATTAGTTGGTGATTCTGTGGTTCTATTTTACCGGTTGGAAGTGAAAATATAAAATTGTGCCAGAAGAATCGCAACCCCGGTATTTCTAGGAATCTTTATCGACTTAGGAATGAGATAACGAGTTAAAATATGTACGCATATGGATTTTTTTATGGTCCTCAGCTTATCGAGTTCTTAATTTTAAGCTTACGATACGTTACTAAATTTTATAAGCATATTCTTTGTTGACCGAGATATCTAGAACCGATATGAGTTAATCGTTACTAATAGATAATTGAAAACAATTTCCTAAATTACTAAATAGGTAACACATTCTTGGCAACAGAAACAATTATTTAAATTCAATTTTACTATAAATGTTATCACTCTACAGAAACTTAATTGAAATATAAATTATAATGCAACTATCAGGAATAACATAAATAGAGCTCGTATTAAATTTATTATTGTCGCACGCATTTGTAAACACGTAGAAATATATATTATATATATGTTACGGGCAAAGTATACAATATGGATAAACGGATGATATGATTTAATGAAATATGATAAATCGTAAAACATAGTTAAAACACAGAATAAATAGAATGGACACTGATATCAAATTACATGGGCAGTATAGGACAATAATGAAATCAGTCAGCCATTTTATTTGAGGTACAGTAGGAACTTAGTAAAATTTTATTCCATCATGAAACGGTAGCAATATTCTTTATAAGCTACTGCGCATTTTCAAATGTTACTAAGAGTAGTATTATTTTTCAGGGTATTAGGTGCAATAAGAGTTTGAGATTTGGGGGGGCTTATAAGTCTTATACTATGGTATGAACATGGGTCAACCCCCAACCTCCCATCATTACCAAAAAAAATATAAATTTTGTTTTTGTAAATGTATTACAATTGTATTTGTAAATTGATTACAACAATGATTTGCATTTTATAGTATTATATCGATATAAAAGTTTTTAATATACTTAAAAAATGTATGTAAATACCTGTATAATACTATTTAATCATCAATGAATCTATTTTATACATTTTTTTTTTAAATACTTCTCATTCTGAAATCCTAAACATGGGCCTGTATTATGGTACAACATACTATTTAAAAAATAATCCACAAGTAAAAACTTCTTGGTACCCAGTTGGTCACTATGTTTCACACTGTTTGGTAAATCACATATTGAACAATTACCATAATTGAAATTACAATTAATAATGAATATCAGCTATCACTGATTATAATTTGATAACAAAAGTACCTCAATTAAAATGGCCGCTAATTTTGTTGCCGCCGTGTTGTGTCCACCCCCTGGTTAATATAAAGTCAAATTATTAATCTGTAACTAGTTTGTTTGTTCTTATCGTATTTTTACAATGGGGATGTCCGCTTGCCCACATATTATACGCGTGTACGTGACAATATATTATTACTATATTTACTGATTTATAAGTTGTATATAGTGCTTATCATGCAGTCGGCCTTTTACCTATTCTCAAAAATGAACTATTTAGTAACCGTGAATCGTTTGTACAATGCATTCATTCAGTGCGTAAGTACCTAACTACTTATTCGAATATGGAAAAGTTTAATGAAGATTTAAACAATTTGTTAAAAAAAAAAGAGGTTCAAATACTTTATTTTTTACCAAGTCAAAATATGATCAATTAATTTTACGTAAAATTTTACGTCAATTAAAAAACAATTCAAAGAAAAAGGAACCGAATGATTATAAGCTTTTAAAAAAATATGACGTTTTAAAAGTTTCTGATGTTAACAAGTTAATTGTACCAGTATCTGAAAACAACGAAATTAAATATTATGTACATAACTCTTCATTTTTTTTTTTTTTTATGTTCATTTATCGATTGGACATGGTGGACGAAATAGGATGGAACACGAGGTATATACAAAATGTAAAAATATCACCAGGGATATAATTATGATATACTTAAATAGTTGCGAATCGTTTAAAATAGAAAAGGAAGCACAGCCAAGAAAGGATTGGTGGTGCAACCAATTATATCTACTGAGATGAATTAATCAATAATATAAATACATGTCATTAATCATTGATTTATCATATTTCATTAAACCATATCATCCGTTATCTATATTGACCAATATACGATGGTAATTTGATATACTGACCGGACAATGTATAAAATGCCCAAATTGTATACTTTGCCCGTAACATATATACATAGCGATTTCGATAAAAAAAAAAATTAATAAACTACGACCACTTTAACCCTATAAATTATATTGTACTCAAAATAATATGCAAATTAAGTCAAATTAATAATTCAGGCAACTGCCATTCTTTGCATTTAAATAAAAAATTGATATATTTTTCTTTCTATTTTCAAAACATGAAATTTCCTTGTTTTTTTAAATTATTATAATCAAACCTGAATTAAAAAAAAAAAAAAAACTTTTTTGTTTATACGAAAAAAGAAAAAGTTATAGATTTAATATTTTAATCACTTTATGATAAAATAAAACATAATAACAATATTTACTTCAACATCATTATCAATAAAAGTATATTAAACATATATATAATATAAATATAATATAATATATAATATAAATGTAATATATAATATATATATATATATGTTACGGTTAGTGTTAGGAGTCGGCTAATCACAAGTTTAGTCACTGCGTTTGGCTAGTATCTAAATTTCGGACTTAATCAACCAATATTTAACATTATCCAGATGCATATGGCTAATGTCTAAATAACATTATACATACAAATAATTAAACGGTTTATGTCATACAAAAATTCTTGCATTTCTTCTCTTATTCAATAATATTTAATAATATCAATCTTATTTAATAATATTATAGATTATGGAATAATTTTAATAATAATAGAGTACAATTATTATTAATAATTATTTAGTCAATGATAATATGTACCTATTTTTATTATATAGATTTACGGCCACTTTTCATGACAATGGTAATGTAATTCATGGGTGGCATGACTATTTTTATTTAATAGTCTGAGGACGGTTGAATACTTTTCCCGAGAATGGTGGGACCCCTATCAATAGTTAATACCGAGATAAATATTATAGTATCATCTAAACATTTTTCGAAATTTTTATTTTTATATTTTTCTAAATTCCATGAATTTATTATCGAATGCGATATTTTACAAAAATATTTTTTTTGGTTTTGAAAATCAAAATTAACTTAATTGGGATAAACGAAAAAATAATACGTTCATTTCAAGTTAATTCTTAAGGAAATGAGTTAAGTTAATTTATTAGTAATGAAATAAATTTAATTATTATGTTAATTTAACTTAACTTTTAACTTATTAACTCCTAGGCTTGAAAACAATATATACCTACAAAGCACTACAAGCTGGTATATTAACTACTTACAAACTTGAGTTGATAATTATGATAAATTATTACGAAATGTCTCTATTGAGCACACACTATTGTATGCAAATGCGTGCATATGAATTTTGCAATCAATATCAATTTTAAAATAATATCAAAATGCACACCACTGTGTACAATATTTATATTATTGAAAATATTTTACTTACCACATGCATGGCTCATTTCTATACAACTACCCAACATATCAATATTCATGAAAATTACTATTTCAAAATATTGTATTATTATTGTAAATAATTTTAAATTTTTAATTTACCTATGGTTTATGTTACTTGGTCATTAGTCGATTATGGTTGGATAATGTTGGTTTTAATGGCTAGTGTTAAGATTATCCATTTGTTTTTGGTGGCTGAAGTCCAAAATTGTGACGTTAGCCAAAAATATTGTCTAAAATTAAGATTAAACGGCTAATCTTAATATTAGCCATCCTTCGGACACTAGCCGTAACATATATATACGAGTATAATAGTTGTTTTAAATGTATGCATGTCATGTAAATATTCCATAAATTGTATAATGGCACATTTAAAAATCATTTTGATCAAATAATTTTTACACGAATTGCTTGTATCAAAAATTTAATACTACACTGGAAATATTATTTACAGTTTTGTTTTAAATTATTTTATTTATATCGTTAACTATTTACAAAAGTTAAATAACCATAGAAAAATATAACTCAAAATATCTGGAGCATTTTTTTTTTCATTAATATCTATAAAACATAAGTCTAAATAATTTTTATTTAGTATGAAATTCAATTCAAATTTGTATAAACTTAAGCAACATATTAAAAAAAAAAAACAATTCAAATAATTCGAGCAAACTATAAACAATCTATTTCATCAAATAAGCTAAATAAACATTATCGAGTTTATTAGGAAAACTAACTCCCACGATTATTACACAAGTATATATAGATTATATAAAAGGTGTGTGAAAGTTTTTCAAGTATTATTATTAAAATATTTAAACGTCATTTTAAGTTCAGTGAGAAATAATGAGCGAAAAACATACATTTTATGAGGAGACAAATTTAATATTAGTTGAGAAGTAAAGGAAATTACTATTAGTATGGAGCGAATAGGTTTTCAAAACTTCTTAAGTCAATGTAATATTTATAATAAATCTAATGAACTTTACTGAATAGTTTGGTACTTACATGTTTATACAATGTCTGGTTTTCTTTAGTTTTTTTTTTTTTTAGAATATTTCATCAAAAAAAAACATATTCACGTTCAACAATTTCATTTTATAAAACGTTGATCTAAAATTATTTGCGCATTACTTTTTCGACACAGTAATTCAGGGTGGATAAATAAAAAAAATGTATTGACATTATACTGAATACTTAAATAATCTATTATAAAATGCTTTGTATATGCTATGTATCGACACGGTTATCATCAGAAACCAAATTATTGCCTACAATGCAAGTTTCATCTTTGTTTCTTTTTTGTGACGTTATATATCTTGTTAGTTTAAATATGATTTTATTAATGATAGTTTATACGTATCCGTGACTTCTACCGTGAATCCCTCGTTTAGGGTGGATACAAACAATTGTATAATTACATTTTTAATTGTTAGTACCTGCGCTACAAATTTGAGCTTCTCCTTAACACCATTATAATATGCTAAATCATTCATAGCTTCAAGACTAGAGTTAATGGTGTAAATTTTATTCATAAACATTACATTAATTTTCTGAATATTTAAATAAACTTACTTATGTAATATAAATATATATCACGTTCTATATATTGTAAAATGTGATTATTATTATTTATTAATATTATTATTCAATTATTTAAATGCACTTTCAAAAAATAATTCAACACATTTTTGAAAACTTATGATAAATAACAATTTAGAGAAAAAATATTCTTTATTTTTAACTATGTCATTAAATACGTTTTAATGATTTATTTTTATAGTATGGTATGTGTTTGTTTGAGACTACTGTAGTAGAAATGATCAAAATGAACACTGCCTTTATTCCAAATAAGTATTGTCACTTTAATTGAGGGCTTCAAACTGGTTAAAACCGTTTTTTTACTAACCGGTTTTATTGGAAAATGTGTATGAACGAAAACAAAAATGGAACCACAATTATTAATTTTATAGAATGAAAACAAAATAGTTAACCTAAAGAGTATTTTTTGTTCTCGAACGGAAATAAATACATTTTTAATTACGAAAAATAATTAATATTTAATTTTAGTTTTTACACATTTTGTTAAGTTGGTCAACCTATTTTGTTTGACAAAAGACAGGTAAAAAATATTAGATAAATATAAAATAATTTGCGAAATAAAAATTGAACAGTTGGTAAGTGGGACTATTGGTTGTAACCCCACACTTCTGTAGATAATACGTGAACACGATTAATTACAACCAAAAACCACATTGTTTATTGTTACAATACCACTTTTAATGGACGATGGTATTATCTTAAATTGTATCAAATATTTGTAAATTTGTTCAAAATTTTGAATTAATATGGTTCTTCTTTTTTGTCTTACTCAATAATAAATATTGCAGTTATGTTTTTCATTATGTGTGTTAGTATATTCAATATTGTAATAAAAACTTACAAATTTGTATTATATTATTTATTGTATATTAATATACGGCCTTTAAAGCTGAAAAAAAAGTATAATATAAATGTATAAATTATGAACTTATTTTAAGAATATCTCATGATAGTTAATTTTTTTAATTATTTGTTTCATAATTATGACAATGAGTTGTCTGAGGATAAAATTGTTATAAAAATATATATTTTTTAAAAGAACAAAATTAACCGGTTTTATTACATTTAAAACCGGTTTTAAAAAACTATAAAATATAAAATCAATATTAATTAGTTTTTAAAACCGAATAAAATAGTAGATGAACTAAAACCATTAACCACAAAAAATCATTATGTTTTGAAACCCTGCTTTAAATTATTGTATAATATTTAAAACAGTCGTATTATAGTTAATTTATTTTAAAAACGAATGTTTTTAATGTTTTTAAATGTTTATTATTATTAAATTGCATTTCGAATATTTAACAAATGATCAGGCACTTACATAACAACGATAATAATGGTTTTCATTTTAATTGTTCATTTGAACATATAACGTGAATGATTTTAAAAACCTTTGTAACAATTCATACACACATGCGCACACAAACGCAAACATATATTTGTACGTACATATGAATTGTTACTACACTTGAAAATGCGAGTGGACATAATATTATGATCCCCGTTTGAATATAATATTATATCGAGTGTATGACATCGATTGATCCTTGATTAAATATTAATATATTATTATCGCGTAGTCTCTATATTACATTCGGAGCTTCAACTGCACTTCATACTGTTTACTATTAAATCTATTGAGGAGTTCAAGTATTTGTTTTGATCACAGTTAGAAAATATTTTTATTTGTAATGCTACTGTAGTATAGTAGTTTTTTATCATTCATAGGTTGGACATAACACATATATCTATACAATTTATTGTTATTTAATTATCATATATTATATTCAATGAGAATAAATCTAAAATTGATATTTGTTTTTGGAAAAAATATTTACTTATTGTCTTCAGTTTATCCATAATTCACATATTTATACAAGTAGTATTTTTGGTATAGATCGTTCTTTTTTACTCCACCCGAATGGTATATTTTTAAAAATATACATTATTTTTTTACCAATATTGCATATTGATTAGGTTAGGTTATGTTATATTAAAGGTTATATGAAAAACAACAATTTTAACTCAAATTATTAATACCTTTTTGGTATTTAATAATTATATATTTACTTCTTTGTATTTACGTGCGTATTTTGCATAGTGTATGATAAATGAGAAATGCTATAGACTATTCATAAAAAACTATTAATTCTAAATAGAAACTAGTATATAGTTATAAAATTTCATTTATTACAAATAAATTTTTTTAAAAAAAAAAGAATAATAAAAATATAAAAAATTACCTTTTTAATTCATTCGTTATAAATTTGTTCTATTTTTTTCTTTTTTTCTCTCCTCTAATTTTAATTTGTTTTTACATTTATTACGATTATTATTGCAATAATTTGATACTCTTACTTTTACATATACTTCGGTAATTATCATTTTAAAATTATAAAATCATAACGAATCACCGTTGGATGTTATACTTAGTTATGGAAATTTAGTTTGACTTAACGAAGTCCTCGTGATAGATTCTATATTAAATAATATTGAGATCTCTAAGATATGTATATTATATTATGTACTATCATTGCATATCATAAATAGTTTCCCAATAGAGAATTATTTAAACGTCAAGAATTTATTAGGAATTTAATCATACTCGAATCAAGTCAATGCATGGATATAATAATATACGTTTAATATGTTTTACCTATTAATAGAACCATTTTCTACAAGTATATACAAATAAAATATGACGTTCAATATGCTTACTACTTTAAGTTTAAATTTAGTTAAATTTTTTTTTTTCGTTCCCAAATGTATGCATTATTATAATAGCGTATGTGCTGATCGTATTCCACATATAATTATGTTAGGTATTCTGTATTTTTTTATTTATATTTGAAATATAATAAGATTGTGTACATAATCAGTAGCACAGATAATATTTGCATTCCCTACTAGGGATAGGATCCAAATAAGTATCAATATTTATTATACATGCAATAAATCCTTTATTTTTTCGTTTATTAATTATTCATCAACCTGTTTGTAATCTTTTAAGTTTGAATATATAGAATTTTCGTGGATCTCATCTGCACTAATATATACTTAAAAATTATATAAACAGTTATAGAAAGTTGTGTAAGGAAAAAAATAATATTTTTATTGTTCACAAATATGAATAGTATTGTTATATAAAAAGTTAAATGTTTTCACTATACTATTTTATTTTTTTTTAATTAGAAAACGAAATACCATTGTTAATTAAAATGTTTCTGATATTTGCATTGTACAATAAAATCAAATTATAAACATTAAGTTCAAGCAATATTATGATTTTTGTTGAAAAAAATGTGACTTATGTTGTTATTATAATATGATATACGATTGTTTTGATTGCAGTAATGGATTTCTGGTCTGTCCTTTTTCAAGAAGTAATTTAAATACCGACCGGGCATATCATAAAGTAAGTCAATCACATATGATCGATGAAACAATGGGCAAATTAGTTACAGAGTCTATTACATTTGTAGTTTTCTGCAACTAGAATAAAAATATCGTAAGAAAATTCAAAATCGAAGTGGTAATACTCATAGCTGATGATATACCACAACAACAATACCTATAAATATTTATTGCGATAAGGAATATAAACTTTTGTTGTGTAAATTACGTAAATTTCCCATAATGAAAATCTGTATTCTTCCGTAATAAATATTTTTTCGAAATATTCTACAATGTCTAATTATAATAACTATTGTTGTGTAAAAATATGTTTTTAGTGGATGTATGCACAATCATAGGAGTAAGATATGTCAATGAACGTTAACAGAATACATTCATATAAAGTCATATTGTAGCATATTTCATCAATTAAAATATAAATATAAATATTTAAATATTTCTACAAATTAAAAAATATATAAACATATCAACTATTGCAATAAAACGCCTTGTGAATAATTAAGAATATTTGTTACCACTACGAACAGTGACTCTATACCGTTGCGCGCCTAGTGGAAAATGTCTGATTAGGTTTACTTCGACAGCATGGCAGCTTACATGAAAACGATTGAGGTTAGGTTAGTACCAACCAAGTGTTAAATAATTATTACTTATTAAGCCGGATTTACACGGTTTTAGTACTGGGTCAAGTTGCTAAATCGATTATTAAATTTCGTCTAGTGTGTGTTTTAACATAACTTAGTAAAATTGATTATTGTTCATTCTAGTGATGAGCTTTGTTGCACCAAAGTCAATATATTTTAAATCACTATTATATTAATTTTAATTTTTAGTATATCTGTTTTAAAAGTTTTGTTAAGTTTTTTGTCTTAACCTAGGATAAGATAGTATTTTTATAGTATTGTTAGAAAAAATTCATATTTTTAATTATAAATAAATGGATAAAGCAAATACAGTAAAACTGATATCAAAGTATTGTATATCAATAATTAGCGAAGAATTAAAAGATTTAATAGAAGAGGAACTAGAACGAAAGAAAAGAATTTGGATAGTAAAATAGCTGAAAAGGAGAAATACACTTGGTGCTATTAGTTTATAGTTTAAAGTGAACTTGCGATTGATGATGTAGCTAAATTTACCAATATCGAGAGAAATATTTAATAATATATCACAGAATGATAACGAAATGACACTGATAACGAATTTTATGCGTGATTTTACTAAATGTATGAGTGATATTGGTGTCAGCAATGGTTTAGTAGTTAAACGAGTGCGAATAGTAAGTCCTACTTGGCCGACAAAATATAACTGTATAACATGGCTAAAATATCTACTAAAACCAGTTCTGGGATTAGTAATAGTTATCGT
The DNA here is from genome assembly GCF_003268045.1 of Sipha flava. NCBI lineage: Eukaryota > Metazoa > Arthropoda > Insecta > Hemiptera > Aphididae > Sipha > Sipha flava. The sequence continues at coordinate 762,088 of NW_020272220.1, forward strand.
GTTCATATTTTAACAAGTAGAACAATTCAGAAACTTGCTTTAGTGACTTGGCTTAGTACTAAGCCCGCGTGAACCCGACAGTATTAAAAAACTATTAAACTATCATCAAGGTGGTACAATTGAAAGGATGATTCTTATTTATTTTAACAAAAGATTGTTTTTTTATTTATTTATTTTTTTATTTTTGTTGATTTGTCTTGAAATTTAAGATCAAAAATAAAAAACTCGTGTTTATTAATTAATATTTTATTAATTTTGTTTTGTATATAAATACATATTTTGATGTTATAAAATTATTTTTTTAAAGTTTTCAAATGTTTTTCATGATTATTACAAGTATTACATTCAAATTTGTAATAGAACATAAGCATGATATTTTGGTTATTTTAAAAGAATATAAATCCGCATTCTAAGCATAACAATAATAATAAAGTAAAATAAATATCAGAATTTAAAATATTATTCTCGTAATTTGTTTTTAAAATAAACAAGAACATGTAGGATCCACCAATCTGGTATGATATGCATTTAGTAATTCTATTTTAGCTTTGATATACCATACTATAATATTCTACGTTTACATAAATAATATGTACTGATAATGTATCAAAGGGATCGCTCTAAAACTTCAAAAAATATATAAATAAATAAACATATAAGCAAATAAAAGCTTGTATATAATACAATTCTGGAGTATATTATTATGATATGCATTTATAAAGTATTACGGGTTTTGAATTAAAAATTCATCATTCATCAGGTATAAACAAAGTTAATAAAATTGCGACTGAATATAAAAAAATAAAGGAAGGAATATATTAACATAAATCAGTCAATATTTATTATATTTTATTTTATTTATCTATTAATTAATTACGAATATTAACCATTTACTAATTTTAATTTAATTTTTTATTATTTTAACTAGAAAAAAAGGTAAATATAATTTCTTCCATCTGTAGCCAAAACAAAAATAGTACGTTTTTTGTGACATCACACAGTAACCATTGGAATATATTTTTTTTTTTTTTTAATCAATCAAATAATACCGTGCCAGTGTTAACTATCGCTGTGGCTGATATAAATATATATCGAAAAACGTTCGCCATACCAGTAGTTATACGTTACCCCTATTTCTCGCCCAAATGACACAAATTACATACAAACGTCCCCCATCCCACTCATGTGCACGTGAACTCATGTTTTTATGTTTTTATGAAAATGGATCATTTCGACACAAAACGGTCTGCGGCTCATATCAAATGCGACATTTATTGACCTATAGGTGATTCGTAAATCGGAACAAAGGATGAGTTATCGCAAGCGAGCAGGCTCGTCCAGGCCTACTCGTAGCTATGGCCCACGCGATCATCGATACCCCATATGGCCAAATCAATATTATTAATTGATATTTATTTCTATAGTACGGCTTCCAACAACGTAGGTGGTTAACTATTGTTGTTTAAACTCGATTGCGCGGAGTGCGAGTACATGTATTGTTGTTATTATGTTGATCTTTAGGAACTGAAAACGCGCGCGGTTACTTGATTTCATAATCATATAACAAAAAAATTAAATTAAAAATTAATAAGTGGTCAATACTCGTAAATTAATAGCTAAAAAATAGTTTATGCAAATAAATAAATAAATAATTAGCCTGGAGTATTATTATATATTATAATAATTATAATAATAATTATGGATTTGAAATCAATAACGGGCTAAATGCCAAAAAGTTGATTTTGAATTATTCACAATTTTTGTTAAACCAGAGGAAAAATGTAAAAATATAAGTCAATAAAAATGTAAGACCCTTTTTTAACTTATACTTTACCCAAGTCATGCAAAATAAAAGTTTTATTTTACTCCTTGATTTAAAAAAAAAAATCTTATACTAAAAAAATTTTAAAACGTGTTAAGTCAATGCAATATAAGTAATAAGTAAAAACGTGCCAAGTGCCAAATAAAGAATTTTTTTATTTTTTTACAAATTAAACAGATTTAGTTGAAATATTTTTAATATTTTTTAGTTTTATATACTAAGTAATTAGTCTTTACAAATAATAAAAAAATTTAGAGTAAAAAAAATAACTTAATTTACTTAATAGTTCAAAAAAAAATTTATTTTCTTTTTTAAGAAATGGTAGCATTTGCTGACGATCTTTTTTTTTTCAACTGATATTTTATTTTCACAAACCAAGTACGGTAAATCCATTTCTTTTATTGTGTTAACATTCACCCCTTTTTTGAGGACTTTGCACGCGCTCCAACTTTCAAGTTCACTGAAAGTAGCTTTTGTTTGCACCACACCAGGCTTCTTTTTTGTTATTTTGAGCCAAGAACATTTTGAAATTTGAAGTTTTCCGGTATTTAAGTACATATTTGCTGCTTTTTTGAAATCATAGAAATTATTGGGCTTCAACAAAGTGACTATAAACCGGTTATTTGGTGTGGCGTGAACCATGAGTTTTACCAAGTCCATTGGAACTTCACACTTTTTGACTATTTTACGTTATTCAATTTGGGCGAAATCTCTATCACAGGACAGAAATAAATGCCCAGACACTAGATACGTATGGTTAATTTCGTCAAATTTATCTGTGAGTGTTAAAAATATCCAAAGAAATAATAGCATCTTGTTTTTATTCTGTCCAATACAGTTATCGGACCAAATAGTTTACGTTTCACGGTTGGATTAGAATTCAATGCTTCAAAAACACATGAAGCGATTTCATTTCCTCCGCGGTCACTCATTCCTTCGTGCCATAAAAATATATGCCCCTTATTACTGTCACCAAAATGTACACCTAAATTGTAACAGGACAACTGACGCGAATAAAACATATGATTGTGGTTTAATGAAGGCAATGATAAGACCTGTTCTAAGTTCATAGAAAACATGCAGACATCGCTGATAGGGAGCTGAGACAAAGTCGTATCTCGTTTAATTTTTTTCCTAGCTTTTTCAGCTTTTTTGTGATGAAGCTCTAACATATTTTTAGCATGTTTGTCTTGAGGTTTCGCTATTCTATATTCTACTTCCGCTGTTAATAAATCACATTTACTGCATGTATCTATACGTGGCTTATGGAAAGATATATTTGGGCATTTTTGTTTAAACGTTTCAAAGAAAAACCTGTAGGTGACAGGAGAATCAGGAAATTTGTCTTTAAACGAACGAAAAAGTCTACTTATATTTAAATCTTGGCTCAAGTATTCTTTTTGGCTTTTTTTTCTCCCGTAATGACTTTCATCTTTCGGAAAGGAGTTCACATGCTCTATTATAAGGTTTTTATGTATATATGTAAACTTGCTTCTCTTCTGTGTATTACCACGTGTTTAATTAAACACAGTCTCTCCTTTTTTATTTTTTACCACTAAAGTCTCAATTCTGCGTTTAGTCACCCCAAAAACTTCCATAAATAATTTTTTATAGACCTGTATGATGTTGCCCGTTCCATTTGGCATAGAAAAACATACAGTAACTTGTCGTCTGCTGTCCTTCGGATCAACATACTGACAATGACGCCTTCTTTTCACTGGAGTAATTATTATCCAACCCATGAAATAAGTATTTTGTTTACAGTTTTCTTTTAAGGCATAAAAGTCATGAAATAAGAGTTTTTTTGAATATGTGGAATACTGGGACAGTGAAATTTACATTTACAACTGATCTCTTTTTTCGGTTCTGTTTTTCCTTCAACCAAAATATTTTTACTGTTCACGCATGGTTTTCCTTCACTTCTACGAATTTTTCTTTCGTTACGCACTTACTGTTTTTTTTGGCATTTTACTAGTAATAAATAGGCAATTTTAGTAGAAAAACTATTTATGAAAATATAATGCGCATGTATCTATTCTGTTCAAACGATAAACATGTACTAATAACTGAAATAATAATATTTATTATAAAACGGATCGTGTCGCCATGGGAAATACTAATAATTGATAAATATGATTATAAATAAACATTATACGTTTAGCACGTTAATTCACCACAAAGTCCCGACAGATACCATACTAGCCATCTACCGAATATATTTAACCTATGATTATTAACCGAGGCACTTAGCCCATTTCACATTTTATTGGGCTTGGCACTTAGAACATTTTTCTGAGACTAACTTAAAAATCAACTTTTTGGCACTTATCCCGTTATTGATTTCAAGTGCTCTTTACAATTATTGTAAAGTACGATCGGTTTCATATTAAAAATTTACTATCAGGTATGTACAAAGTCAATAAAATCATGACTCATTATATTATATAAGGTTTGTTCCAACATGCAGTAAAACTATCATAGAACTGGTGGGAGCATGCGCAGTATATTTTTTGCATTCCAACACTCCCTAAACGCAAACTCAAACTATCAGACAGTTGTTCCAACACGTCATTAGACCAGTTTTAGGATTGGTTGTGGACTATCACAATAGTCCGTTGATTCCGACGGGGATTAATAGTCAGAAAAACTATTATCACATTTATTATTCATGTTATCAATTTTTCACGTTTGAATTTTCATGTAACGTTTATCAACAATTTTTTTGTTTCACGATATAAAATATATATAGTATAAAATAAATATACTATTATAATATAAATATATATTATTAACGTCTAAACTGTGTATCTAAAACATTTAAAATGGTAGGTATTTACATATTGTGAATTTTTTTTATTTAAATCACAATTTAATTTTATTAATTTACTATCAATTTCATATCTTATCATTAAAAATCTGAAAAACTTTCCAACAGAGCTCAGAGTCCGTGATCAATCCACATGAACGCATGCGCAGTAAATCAATCATGGATTAGTCGGCAACTAATCCCAAATTCCGAGTTGGAACAAACCTATTATTAACTCGAAACCGGCCGTACTTTAAATTATTATAATAATCCAAGCTAAAAATTTATTTATTTATTAAGATGATGAATTCAAAAAAATATTTTTCAGATATCGAAATTATAGGTAACTCGTTAGTTGGATGAGACGTGTCTCCGATTCTTCGTTTGTGAACTACTTTATTTTCTTAGGTTTTTGATTTCCAAATGATAAAAAGTTGGTTACTAGCTGTATGTGTATAGATATTATCGATCGATGCGAGTGATTCGTGATTCCGCACACACGCCATCTGTGGTATTTCGTGGATGACGATGTTTTTTTTTTTCAAGTCACCCGATCTTTTTTTCATTTCGTTATCGAGTTCTTGACATCATGTGGGATGTTTAAAAGTGTGTGCCGGGGGCTGATATTTTATTACCACTAGGGCAAAGGCGCATGTTATATTTTTAAGAATGCTATAAAAATGATTGTGGTATATTATTAGATTAAACGCAATGTTGCTTCTCTCTAACTGACACTAAAGATATTGTAAATAAAATCTTTTTAAATCGAACTTGAAAATAAATGTAAATAGAGCCCGAGGAAAACACTGATACTTATATAATTTTATAACAATTTGAAATGTTATCTTCGAGTTAAATATCGATATAGTTTTGTTGATTAGTTATATTCCATGGTTTATACAAATTAACTATTATATCTCATGGACGAGGAAGATACAGTGTCATATTTAGTAATTTTGCGGCCTAGCACAAAAAAAAAAAAAAATGGCGCCCCTCCAAGGAGCCTATCCATGGAAAAGGAGGAGGAGATAGATCCTCATGAACCTTATAGATATTCTAAAATCAATGCTATTTTTGTGTGGGAGGCATGCCAACGCACGCCGTACGCGATAACATAATACGCTATATTATTATAAATAACTTATGTTTATTGACATTAACACAACAAATTTGGGAACTGACATTAGGTATATTAATAATATTCTAAATCGCTGATAGCTATATTGTTATAAATATATTAACATTAATTTATGATACTGTTATTAAAAACAAAAAAAATAATAATTTTAAAAGTTCAATAATTCACAAGTGAGCAAATTTTCGATCACAAAATTTTAGCGCCCCCAAAAAACTTGCACCCAGGGCAGTTGTAGCCAGTGCTTCCCTTAAATGCGGCACTGAGAAGATATAGAATGTTATTTTCGAATAAAACTAGTTACTATCATTGGATAGCGGTATAATACACCGAACACGGACATGAACTTATCAGAACAACTTTACACGAGGTTTTTTTTGACCTACAACGAATGTAGTCGATAAACTAATAAACTAATAAACTAATAAACTGTTTTAATGAAACACAACTGTGACAGATAATTAAATGTAACCCGCCATTGTCTTTCAAATATTAATGTATCGGCTAATAACTACACTGTTGATGTAAAATACACATCACGTTATTACATAATATCGTTTTGAAGGATTAGAAAAATAAAAAAAAATTAATTTAGTAATTGTTGTAGTATATGAGTGCATAGAGTTTTATGAGTTTTAATTGTATAAAAACAAAACTTTAGTAGTAAAATAAATTAAGAATTATGAGAAAGTTTATAGTAATTAAATTACATTTATAAATTACAATAAAAAATTGTGTCCATGTTTTCCTAATAGAGAACATAGTTGTTTTACTGGATAGTCTTAAGTTTTATTTAAACGTTCATTGGTAGAGCATACACATTAAAAGAAAGGTTCGAAATACAATAAAAATAATTCAAAAAAAAAAATGTAATTTTAACTATTTGAACACAAAAAATAAAAATCTATCAATTAAAAATCGTTTTGTTGAACTATCAATTTATACGAAAAATCAATCATTACATATACATTTTTTTTTCTCTTAAAAAAAGTTTTTATTTATATGAACACAACGAAATAGTATTTTATTTTGCACGTTCGATAAACAATAATCTATGTATGATGTTTTAAAACCTTTTTATTTTTAGAAATATTTTAGTATGGAAATATTAAAAAATTAATCTTAAGTGTATTGAAGTGATCATTGTTATTATTCATCATTCTTTAAATATTATTATTTTAAAGTCAATAAACAATTAAAATATTCAAATACAAACATTTTAAAGACTGTCAATTTCTTAATAGTATTTTAAGTACAATTAGAATTGATGTTTAAACGTACGTAGTACTAGTTTTATCGTACTTCATGTAATACTGTTTGTTGTATAATAATTTAAGAGCACCATAATTTTATTATTTGAAATTTGAATTTATCAATTTGTTTTCTCCAATTAATTGCTTCTAGTGCAATTTCCGTAATCCACTTAAAATACACATAAAACATTTGATTAATTAAATTGTCTCCAAATTATTAAATGTTAGCCATGCATAGACATACACATACATTTTACAAGTTTGTTTGTGAGTTAAATTGAAAATTGCAAATTGCAAATTTCAGCTATTTTATGTGAAATACAATTTATACATGGTCAAGCTCATGTTCATCTAATCTTTGTATGGCCAGAATTCAGTGACGCACTTTGTTAAAAAACATTATTATTAATGCACAAACCAACATCTCTTTATACCGATTCCTAAAATTAAAAATTATTTAATAAAAGCCATGATTGGTTGTCGGTTGAGATCTTACGATGGTAGTAGTTTTTATAGGACTACTGGTTGATTCACTTCTTTTGAGCATTTAATATTAAAATTGCTCTTTGAAAGTTTTTCTACTGGCACTTTGACATCTTATAAAAGTTTTAATGGATGGAACGAAATTAATATTTTCTTTTGAATAGGGCACTACGAATATGTTATGACTAAAATATAACGTAAAAATTAGTTCATATTATCGTCTGTATTGAAGCACCTACTAAAAATAAATGTTCATTATTGACAAATAATTGATTTCAGTGAAGACAGTAGGGTTATTGTGTAAAATTTTACATTTATAAATGTACTCCACTCTTCAACTATTATCGCATTTAGTATTTGATATTCAACATGAATGCGAATGCATCAGCACCGTTTGAAATTAAATCATAAAATTAAACCTCATTGTTGGATTGCTCTTTTTCACTATGAATATTTTAATGCTGATATGCATTTTATAATTAATTCGTATTTTATTAAATATATACATTTACAATAAACATATTACTTTTTATGGACATTTTAAATATAAATATCAATTTTATAAATTCAAATAAAAAGTTTGAATTTAAATTTTCTAGAAACCATCGAAAATGCTCTAAAAAATAGTTTGAGATGAATTTTTTCAAAAAATTCCCTTATAAATGTACGTATAAAGGAAATGTTTTGTTAGATTCCCAGTTAAAATAATAATAAATATTACAAACATATTTAATTTGATAATATTATAATTCATTTAAATTTAAACTAGTTATTTAGTCTTGTAATGTACAAATGTCCATTAAATCTAACAAAATAATCGACATATGCAAAAAAAAAATGCAATATACTCGTACGAGTTTTCCCTTTGAAGTACTTGTTACCCGAAATTAAATATGCACAGTGAAAGCGTTGTCAAATATCACTTAAAAAAATACCCACTTTGCTTTGAAATCTGGTTTTCCCCAAATAAACAATTTTATTTAAAACAACTTGCATCTGCATAAAACTATCTAATTTTATAGATAGTGAATATCTATTAAATTTTACATACATAATTTAGACAGTGAATAGTATTTTTATTTTAATGAATTTCTTGTATAATAAAATTCAACGTTCCATACGATACTTACAAGAATTATATAATTTATGCTGCCTATGCAACACATAGTTCCTTATTAGATATATATTGTACACTGTCAAACTTTCTTATAATACATATGAATCTAAGCTCAAACATACTTAGGGTTCAGTTCGAAACTGTCGATGTTTTGGTCAGACTTATGACATTTGTTAAACTAATTATTTAATAAGTTTTCACTCTCTCTGTTCACTATTTATGAATTAACGTCTGATTGTTTTCATCGCGTTTTCATAACAAAGAATTTAATATAAAGGGGATACGAAACGACGATTTATACATTTTGTAGTAATGCACATCACATCGATATTTTGATTAAACTTAATACTAAGTAATCAATAAATTCATATTGAATCGATGTATTTTGAAAATCTTAGAAGTTGTTCTTGGTAAAATTAAAATTGCGAATTTTTTTTTAATGTTACATATATTGAAACTAATATTTCTTTTTCAAACACTACTCGTGATTTGACCATTTATTTAGAAGTTCCGTTATGAAAAAAAATTAAATATTTATAATGGTTTACTGTTTAGAATCACTCTCCTTTACATCGTAGAGTCAATCAATGTCTATGAAAATAATTATTTACTCGGTTACAAAAGTGAAAAATACACAAATTATGGCCACCAGTTCTCGTCCGGTTATGTGCACCGCTCACCGATCAATTGTTTGGATCGATATATCCACGTACAATCCAGCCAGCGCTCCTCCTACTATGTCTGCGATAAACATCGCAATACCCGCGTGCAGAGCGTTTAGCGTGTGAGTAAAGCCAGAAAAATGGACTTCCATACGTCTCCCATATCATCCGATCACACATCAATTTTTTTTTTTTTTTTTTGTTTCTACACACATTTTAATATTATCTTGTAAGAAATAAAAAAAAATGAACAAAACTTCGACGTTTTTATGGTACTCCTAACGTTACCATACGCGGTGCACACTCATCGAGGGATCGATCGGAAACAAATAGTGTACCGCGATGGATGAAGATAATTGTGGTCCGAAAATTTCGTAGCCGCTGGCCGATCGCGACGCAAAAAACTGATATTATATTGACATAAACTATTTTGTCGACGAATAAATGATGAAATCCTCGTGTTGAAGTTTGCGCATCTTTTACACATAATATGTTTATTATGTAAGAATTATACAATATGTCTATGAGATTTTTCTTATACACTTTTGGTCGACTGTGTTCAAATTTTAAATGAAATTTTCATGACATATGCACAATATGTATTCGAATGGAATTGAAAGAAAATCCATAACATACATTTTATACACATATACAAGTATATTTGAAAAAAAATATTTCCGTATTTATGTTTATGTGGTAGATCGGAAAAAGTTGAAGTCCAATTTATTCGTTAACAATAGTTTATACGCTTTTGTATGTGCTTTTGAAAATAGTTTTCATGTGCATGCCCATGTATAATTGGCTTATTCGCCTTCATAAGTATTGCAATGCAAGAAATTATAAAGATATTATTGACGATATTTGGTTAAAATGTCATACTTTAATATTTCATATAATTTTTTGCGAGTTGAATAATTCTTTAATGTTTGTAAACTGTACAATTTCGGAAACATGAAGATTTTACGGCAAATCAATATCAAAATACAATGGTCACGAAATCATAGCACACATGAAAACTTTTATCAAATTTATGTAACAACATTCGAATACGTGGGAACATTGCCTTGAAGTTAATTTTTTAAAACATCCTTTGTTCGCTATAATTTCCATTTACTGTTCTTACATTTATATCATATTTAATTAATTCGTTCAAATATATTGACGTTTTACTTATATGAAATAATTGTAAAGAAAAATAACCAAAAATAATTATGGAACATGTTAATTGAAAGAGTATAAAGTTCAATGATTGCAATTCTATGAGCCATGAATTCTACGAATATTGAAATTCAATTGTAAAAGTCACATAAATGAATAATAATGAGTTTTTAAAATAAATACAACCCCAGCATATAGTATATTTCGTAAATTATTTATTTTCGACGAGTAAATCATACGTAGTATACTAAATTATCTGATTCACATAAACTAAAATGGTTTTTCACTAACAAATATTTTCATATTACGTTAAATTATTTTACTAAAACTAATTATAATGTAATACCCAAGATGAATTATGTCGTTGATATTTAATATCTGATTTTATGATGAAAATATGAAATAATAACAATTTTAACTTTAGTTCATTTTTGTAGAATATATACTTTTTAGTGTTCAAATCTTGATAAAACTACACATTATATTCGTATATGTCACAACAAGAGATCTAACAGTACTCTATTAAACATATATAGAGATGTTTACAGTCCTGTATACGTCTTTGTTTGTGTATAGAGTTGTATTGTTAGTGAACATATTCAAAAAGTACCACGAATATAAATAATTTGTTTATGGGAGCGTTGTAAACATAATGTCAATCTCAGACTCTATTTGAAATGTTTCATTTTTAAATCTAGAATGTTCATCTATACTTTGATGATAGCTTGATTATGCTCAAAATTTTACTGTAAATGATTTTTTTTATACTTTGATATATTTTGTTGGTATATATTTTAGCTTAGAAAACATAATATAGATAATAGAACAATAAAAAATAATAACACTAATTTTTAGTGAAAAATAAAAAATATAACAAAAATTTTTGTGTCTACACGAGTATATTATTAAAATATGTTTTCCAATTATGGTAGGGATGAATGCATTCACAGTTTTTCGCGTGAAAATATATCTTTTAATATGAGCGCGAGCAGAACAAGTTTGATATTTACACATCACGCATCTACCGTTAAAGGTGAATATATATATATATTATGGATCCCTAGATATAATTTTTTTTTCAATATTACATCCAAGAAAAATGAATCTAATTAAGATTATATATATGGTTTGGTATAAAATATATTATAAACAATATCACATATCACACGAAGCGTGTTATTACTGTCAGGCAACTCACGTACACACTCATTTGTACGATCACGCAATGGTAAGTTCATATTAGGTGCATAAAACATTCTCAAGTGTATAGTTTATGTATTGGAAAACTAAAAATATAAATTATTTTAAATTATTTTTGTCCTTAGAAATCGACGTGTTACGTTGACCTACATTAATAGGTAGGTGTTTTTAAACTACCTAAAAATCATATTCAATCAATTATTATTTTGATTTTTATTATATTGATATGTTTTCAGTTGTCCCAGAAATATTGTAATAATCCGATGAACATTTAGAATGTTTTAAATGATTATAAACGTAAAATCAAAAATTACACTTTTTTCGTCAAATACATTTTTGTCCAATAATTGATTCGAAACATGGCTGGACTTAGGTTTTTCGCCGCCCAAGGCAATTTTAATTAACGCTGCCCTATTTAAAATTAAATTTTTTGAAGAAAATGGAATATACTAGATAGTAAAATAATTAAATATATTTGGTTCATTCGAAATTTATTGCCCCTAAACTAGTGCCACCTTATGCAGTCGTCTATTTTGCTACCACATTGGCCCACCTTTGATTCGAAATATAAATTATATTTAACCTAGAAGTTCAAATCCTTGTTAGCAATGTTAAAATTCAAAGTCTAGTGATTGAGATTGAGTTTAAACAAGAAATAATATGGTCCACGTACATATCAATGTATGTTAATGTATGTTTATGTAACGTAATAACAAATATTATTGTGTATTATTATAATGATGAAAAATAGAAGAACTGTGGTTCAATGAATATATTCTAAACTCTAAAAAATGTACTGGTTATTATGGGTATAATACATCCCAAATATATTTCGATTGATACCTACCCGTTCATAATATTACTATTAACTTCCAAATAATATCAAACTTCCAATGCCATTATGTCAGTCCATAACACGGTATATCCATGCACTCATATGTATAATGTATAATATATTCGTACATTTACTGTCAACCAATTTAAGACCCTATTGAACGGCTTTTTGACGCAGGTACTCTGACTACGACAATCAAATTTTCAGAAACATTTTCAATATATAAATATATATTGTAAATCAGTGTTTTTGACATTTTTATTGAGTATAACCTTTGATGAAAACAAGTGCAAAGCATTTTACATATCTTGGTAAAAGGATATTATAGAATATTATAAACTTTCAAATGTTTCTTTTACTTAAAGACAAAGAACTTAATTTTCATATGCACGTAATATTTGCTTGGACATACCGTAAAAAATTGATTACATTTAACATTCAGTTATATAGAATAATGAACAGAAATAAAATAATTTTCAATTTATATGAATAATATATTTTTGAAAATAATCCACGATCTGATCGCAATATAAACAATGAATTTTCAAATATTATACGCTTAATAAACTGAAATACTGACAAAAAATGTTAATTATTTTCTCATTAATTTCGCTTTGATTTAATTAAATTGAACAAATAATAACTGTTGGCTATATATATATTTTTTTTGTGGTAAATTTTTAGTAGGTATATTATATTTTAATGTAAAATATTATTAAAAAAATGTGTCGTTGTCGCTATTATTTGGTTTTAATTATATTTTCGGAAAAGAGGTATAAGAAAATCCAAAAATACTGAAGGGTAGGATTTCTATATCCAGTTTATACTGATAGAATAATTGTCACAATTTATTTTTCAAAAGCTCTTTAAATATTAATTATTTTCTTGTTGACTAGTTTTTCTTTATGAATCTTTGGTTTTCGTAAAAAAGTGTATAAAAAGAAAAACTATAAAACAAAATAAAAGATAATTTTATACAAGTACATGAATTTCACATTTTATTAGTGAATCAAGACATGAAAAAAAAAGAAAACAATAATAAAAAAATATGACTTGTATTCTTATATTTGTATATTCTTTGTGTACAATATAAATCTAATAAATATAGCAATATAGGAAAAAATATAATACATTTGCATCCACATATTTTGTTTTACATCTTGTCGGAAGTGATGAAATTTAATTACGATTAACGTTTACAGAAATACTGATCGCGTTGCATTATAGTATTATATTCCATAATAATTTTGTTTATACAAAGGGGATAATTTCAAATATAATTTATTTATTTAATTTCGTGTTAAAAATCATGTTATTCGTAACATTAACTTATAATTATTATGATTGAATATATACAATACCTCTGTACAATAAATGATTTAAAATTATTTTAATCCCTTTTAAGTTAAAAATGTAATCTGCTGTAAAAACTTCAAAATTTTTTTTAATTTTTTATAAAAAAAAAAAAAAAAATAATAAATAAATAAAAGAGAGAAGTTTTAGAATAATACACTATATTTTATAAAAAATTAAATTTAGTCAAACATATTGAATAATATGAATATTTAACCTATGAATTATTCATGTGAAGCTGAAAATTAATGTTTTAAACATTGACTCACTGAAACAATAGATCTCTTCATCAAGAACATAAAAATGTTCATACTAGCTCAAACAAAAAGTATTATTTAATGCGATATTAAAGTATATCTATTGATGTCACTGTTGTACGTTTGGAATCCATAAATCGAACAATATAATTGATTGTAAATCTATGTGCAGTTTTCAAAAGTTCAATATTTAATGAACTAAAAATATTCCATGCGATCAATAAATATGTAGAAAAATATCAAGTCATTATAATGTGGTTATTTTTAAAATCCAATCGGTTCTAATGACCTAATTTACCGTATACGCCCATGTTATTAGTATTTTCGTGGTGTAATTTAGTATATTATAATATAAGAATTATCATATCATTATGGTTGTTGTAATATTTACTATGAACTAAATGTAAAATAAAAAATATCCCTCTTCGTTTTACGTATAAGTATTTTATTTTTCAGTATAAAACTATACTGTGTTTTCTGTGATGAAACATAAATATCTTGATATTGTTCTCGGGATGAGTATGTGAAAATTACGTGATCAGAATCTAGATGATCGAAATCGTCGTCGGTTATGCATCGAAAAGTTATACGTATATTTGATTAAGTCTCCTGAAGATCCGGCATCGTGTTCATTCTCGCAAATATCCATTGTTTGTAACCAATATACTCGAAACTAAAACAAAGATATCCCCCTCCCCCCGGAAGTTTAAATATTTGAAATCAGTATGTTATAAGTTTCAGTATATTCAATAGGGCGATGCCTGTTTCCACCAAAAGTAGACCTTTCCCTTTTCCACCAAAAGTGTACCTTTCCCTTTTCCACCAATATCCGTTTCCATCAAATGAAATATTGACCACCTTTTTACCAAAACAATTATATAATACGCTTAAATAAAAAGCTATAGCACAGTTATAATTTTATTTAACATATAATATTAATTTAATAAATCTAAAGGCATTATATAACATATACAACATAGGTTGGAAAATTTTAAATTTTATTTAAAAAATGGTTAGATATAAAAAGATGAAAGAAACGATATAATAATTATTATAATATAATTGTAAATAGTCAGATATAAATATATGATTAAAATTATATATTATGGTATACGATACCTTAGTTATGTAAATTATGACTATATATACAATTAGTTGATATTTGTTAACTGATCCAATAAAAAATTTAAAGTTGTTTTGTAGCAGTATTTTGTTTCCACGTTTACTTTCGATAACTTAAGCCATCATAGAATTATAAATTTTAAAATTTACGTTTTATTTTAACACACACACAGTTGTAATGCACTATTTAAACTGTGCCATCTTTTCACTGGTTCATAAAGTATTTGATTATTTAGATATTATCATGGTTAATCGACATAAAAGTACATGTATAAGTATGATAACGGTTTAACACACAATTAAATACAATAAACGTACAATATACATTGATTATATTGTGTGTATATTTATATATATTTTACAACAATCCGAAAAACTCATGAAAATCATAGGAATTCTATCTCATTTGGTGGAAACGGTTATTGGTGGAAAAGGGAAAGGTTTACTTTTGGTGGAAACGTGTTACGCCCATTCAATAAGGTTGATAAATGATAGTTGGTACCGTATTAAATATTTATTCCGTATAATATTGTATGAACGTTATCTATCAGATAAAAAAATTGTAATAACAAAACGGATAACTAACAAACGGTTACTACATAATGCACTGCTATCGACGCCAATACGAAATGATAAGGGAAAAAATAAAACAGTAGAGATAAATGTGGTTGATTTCTTGTAGTTTCATTATACAATTTGGAGGTTAGTATCATGGTATAATATATATAGTATCAGGGGCGGATCTAGGGGGGGTTCAGGGGGTCAGTTAATATTTGTTCACAAAATTGGCCTCTTGGAAATTTTTTTCTCTTTTTAGACCTTGATTTGGACTCTTGGACAGTTGGCCCATCGGAGTTACTTGAAAAATGAATGCCATGTATATTCAAAATTTAAAATTTTTCAATTCATAATTTATATTTTAAATTATATCGTTTTAGTAGAAAGTTAAGTAAATCATATTTTATTCCGTACATTTGTTTCACTGATAAAATTAGATTATATTTATTAATCGTAAATAAGTTATTATCGATGGTATCACTAATTCTAAAATGTAATATAAATATACTTGTACACTTTTATGAACATATTGTTTTTTTTTTTTTTTTTACAAGGTATTAATTTCTAATTCAGTTTCATTCCTAATAAATGGCCTCTTGAAATGGCTTGACCCACAGTTCCCTAACTCTGGATCCGCCCCTGTATAGCATTGGTTATATATATATATATAAATATATAAATATATATATATATATACATATATATATATAGGAACGGATAGGGCTGTATGACATGAGCACCAAAAGTACAAAAATGACCTATCATTTGCGCCAATCTAATATTGTTACCTGTTATACCCAACATAAGACATAAGCGTCAAAGGTGCAAGAGTGACATAGCATTTGCACTAAAATTGATATTTTATATAAGTAAGTAGTTATTTAAAAATTAAAAAAAAATTTAAAAAAAAATGTCGATAGTAAATTATAATATACATGCAAATCAATATAAAGTTAATAAATCCGTAGCTATTTTATAAAAAAATGTTGATAAAAAATTATAATATACATGCACATCAATATTTAATAAATTTAATAAATTGGTTGATTTTTTAATCCCACTTTTTTCACACATTCTAGACAATTTATTTCACCATTCTAATATTTCTTCCAAAGTACAATTATTTCTTCATGAGATATCCTTAATTTATTGTTAGGAGGATAGTTCATAAATAAATATGTTTCACTTTGTAATTTTAATAATACTTCAATTACTATATGAACGGAACAATGAGCCACATAATATTAGTTTTTTAAATATCGATGAAATGATTCAACTGCATTTGTAGTTCGCATACCTCATTATCCAGAATTTCAGCCCAAATTTCAGATGGAAATATACTATATTAAGCGTTTGAAGTTTTTGAACGATATAGTTCTAAATTTAATATTTATTATTTAATTTACAAGTATCTAGGATTTTGGCGCTTTTATACGATACGACTAATTTTTCTTATCTCATTTTGGCGCTTATGAACGATACGATTTTGGCGCTTTTGTACGATACGACTTTTTTTTTCTTATCTCATTTTGGCGCTTATGACTTCCACCGAACGTATAGGTACAGTTTTCGCGCACATTTCTGCACTACAGGGTGTCTTTCCAGATTTGACATATAGTATTACTCGATATAATGCATTATCTGTTATTTTCGGTGCATGAGAGCTAGGAAGGATTTTTTTTCACACGAACCTCTGGTCAGTAACGTAATATGTGGGACTAGGCTAACTAATTAAGATTTTAAGATTCAGTGGTTTTTGGTATCCACTATGAATTCGTAATGATTGGGAAGACGACGAGGACAAGCAGCGCATAGAAATGAACACAATTGTAAATTATAAAGTTATTAATAATGACACGGTAATATTGTTTTATCAAAAACCCATAAACCGCATAAAAACGATAGCCAAATGGAAAGGGTAGGAAACTGATAAATGAACTTTGCCTGTTAGGATACCTAACCGTTATTGTTGCCGTGGCTGCAATAATTCCGGTCCACCTGTCGAATCATTTACATCGGTTGTGTAGTCCGATTTTATGGACGAATTATAGAGTAAAATTCATGAAACATAGTTTGTGTGTGAGGAATGCGATTAAAGGAAAATGGTTTTGTTGACGAAGCGTGCGTACGATTTTCACATGCTTCGTGTAATGTATACATATTCATAATATGAACCCGGTTCTTATTCACTTCGGACGTGGGAAAGCGTTATTTAATTAGAATTTATTAAGGTCACTTGAGTCCCTAAATAGTAATTGTATGTTGAGTTCTAATGTAAGCATTTTAAATAGTGAATATTTAACGTAATTGTTCGTGACTTAAGAGCTTTTAAGTCAAAAGAAATAATTCATTTAGCACCTGTGTACGTAATGAGATGATTGCATGGTTTTTTTCTTTTTTTCTTTCGGTTCAATAGTTTCTATAAAATATCACACACGAACAAAGAAACAAAAACAATTTTGTACGTAGTAGCACGATTTGCATTTATTTTATTTTTAACTTTATCTAGATTACATATTTAATCATATATAATTACAAATATAGTTTTTTTTACAACTATAATATATTATTACAACCCATTTTTTTCTTTAAATTTAATAGAAAATATTTAAGACTTAAAAAATAGACGTATACGAGTGTATACGTAAATAAAATATTATTTAAGTGTATTTATTTAAAACATACCCATACTAATCTAAATATAAAATAATTTAAATTAATTCGGCAAAAATATGAAACACGCGCTTAATCGAAGTCATACATAATATTATGTATATGTAATGAGTATAGTTTTATATCAGTTACAATATGGGTCTGACAATTATTAAATATTCAAAAATAATATTTAATTAGATTGATATAAATAAATATTTTGGTAAACTTGTACATATATAAAAAAAAAAAAAAATTTTAGTTCACCGATTTCATGTGCAATTAAATGGTCATAAAACACCGTTATAATACGATTTTGGTTAGTATCAAAAAAACTAAATTTTACATTTCAATGCGTAATCTAATAGGTTTTATATTTTCATATTTTAATTACTCTTTCAGCTGTTTACTGACCAACTTAACTTGATTAGAACGAGCACTTCAACGAGTATATCAATTGCATGCATTTTATATTCAAATTTATATATTTTAGGATATTAAGCCGGTTAGGTTGAAATAATAAAACGTAAAATCGTGCACGATTTACGTGATTTAAGGCTCGATTGCCATTTTTTCTCTCTCACTCGGATGTTTCATAAAAACACGGCGCGTAAATCTAGCGAACGACCGGGAAACGTGCAACAAATCGAATTTCGCGGTGCGACCGAGCAGGTTAGCTGCGCGACTCGATTTCCAGTAACGTGTTTGATGGGTTAGTCCTTGGTTCTGATTTCGCGCACGGATGACGACGGTTGTGACCGACAACACCGAGAAAACATTGCGAACACGTCGGATACTGGTTGCACGCGAATCTTATCGTTCGATCGGACCGCCGAACAACATTTTTGAACGGCGTGCCGGAAACGCGTGCCCGACAGTGAAATATTACGGATTAGCTTTGAATTCGTGGGGGGGGGGGGGGGAAAATCGCAGACGCCCGAAGCATTAACGACAACGCTCGCACCTCGCGGCGCAACTCGTACCGCCACCGCCCGTCGGTCGCGTAATTTATTATTGAGTCGTGGGACGCGCGGGCCTAGGAGCGAGGTTTTCGCGAGACCATAAATTACGTTCGTTGACTTTTGCGCGCGACAGCCGTGACAAACGTGTTCTTTCGTTTTTTTTTTTCTAAAAGAAAAATAATAATAATATTAACGAGCAGACAGCCGGGTGTTTCTTCCGCGTACGATCATTGTTATCGCGCGTCGGTACGGGGAAGGCGCGAACGCAGCGATACACAGATCTATGCGCATTCGTCTCCCGGGTCGTGTCAAATTTTTACCGTGCGACTTTGGACAGGTGATGAGACGGGAGAAACGATAGCGGCCTAGGGGTTGACGGCGGACACGCTAGGAACGAGAAGCAACGCGTTCACACCGTATCCGTTCGTCGTGACGACGTCGACTCGTTGTCACCAGGGGCGGAACTAGCGGGTGAAAGACCAGGATTCATTCCCGGGCGTAACATTTTAGAGGGTGTAATTTTTGTTAACATGTTAGATACTGTAATTTGGTCAAAACTCGATAAGTACGATTGTATATCAATTATTGGAAAAATAATCAAACACTCGAGAAGAGTGTTTGATTATTGGTCTACGGTAGGGCGTAATTTTAACGTTTTTCTCAGGACGTAAACATTTCTAGTTCCACCTCTGGTTGTCACACGGCGGTTTCAGCACACGCACACACGTATGTATTAATGATTTGTTATTGGTGTTGACGTCGCGTGTATCATCTGCTATCGAACCGGAAGATCGGAAACGAATCGTGACACCGTTGTACTTGTGCGAACCCATTGTTTCGGTTTGGCACGTGTGCGCATTGTGTATTGCGAGCGCTTACGCGTGGGCGTGAGTTGGGTTAGAAGAGTTGTGTACGAAACTAACATAAAGACGAGGTGCACAAAAATGTAGACAGCTATGACGGTGCCTACGCAAGTCATCCGCTGCACCACGTGCATTTCAATTAGCATACGTCGCATGCCGAACGCCGGAAATCGTGTTGGTTTTCGACGAACGTTTTGGACGTTACCCGCGAGCTGAGTGCACTACTCGCAACGGTTTGTACATTTCTTACGGACATTGCGGTCTGATGTTGCCGCTTTACTCGAATGTCAACGCGTCGCGGTGGTCGTGAAAACGTTCGAGTCTGTTGATTTTTTCCGGACGATGTACGGAACGTTTTGTGCGACGAGTTTGCAAAAAAAAAAAAAAAATTAGATTAGAAATTGTTGCGCCGCGAACGAACGTGGTATGTACCTCGCCGAATACAATCCCGATGCGTTCGAAATGGAATACGGAAAAATTTAAATAAAAAAAACAAATCGTCATCGGATCCATTGGGTCGTTTGAATGTTATAACAGTGGTGTACAGCACGTATGAACGGAAATAAAGTGGCGGACTCGCATGGGAAGTGGATTGCTTTCGTGCATATTATCGCCCGAGGTAATTGTATTATCATCATGGAACCGACTGTCTGTGATCTCCACAGTGGTATAATAATGTACGCGTAAACGAATCATTCTTTGGGTGTTTCGTAATCAACGCATTTTATTTTTATTTTTATTTTTTCCACGCTGTTATAATCATGTACTGGTATACGGGGAAAATATGTGGCCGTAAGCAATCACATGTTTGGCGCTTCATTTTTGTTTGATATTTTTTTTTTCTTTTTTGATTTTCACCTTAGATTTCATACGCGTAGCCGGGATCATTAACATTTTCTTTTCTAGTAGCGCAATAAAAAGATTAGCTCGGTACTTTTTATCTCGTGTCTCATTGGAATTTATTATTTTCATTTTTTTTTCCAATTTTGTTCTTATAATAATAGTATCATCTCTACAGCAGTATTATACCATGAGAATTTTTCGATTTCTATTGATGGAATATTATAAGGGTCGTGTGTACTGCATTGAAAAAATACTTTTGAATTATATAATGAACCAAATTTACCAGCTCGCTGGAGACATAATATTATGGATAACACGAATATCTCAGGAAAGACGATGAAACCATTGACACGCGTTATGATATATGCTGATTTTGTTTTAAATCTAATTTTTAAACACAAAGAAACATATTTTAACATCTCATAGAATAATTATATTAATTCAAAATGTTTTTATTTTCCAATTTCTCACGATACACCTATATACTCGCAGGGTCACATCCAGAATTTTTTTTTGGGAGGAGCTAACCATTTTTTTCTTATTTTTCTTATATGCAAGTAAACAATTACTATTAAATTTTAAATAATATATTTTATTATTATTACAACAAAGTATTTAATACCATAATAATATGGACTATTTGGACTATTATTTAACTATATAATATATTGCATGTATTTATATTTTATAGTTATACTTATAACTAAATATAACTACATAAGTTTGAAATTTAAGTTTCCTTGGTCCCTTTTCGAAAAGAACTGATGATATTTAGTATTCTGTAATTTGTAATTCTCATTGTTATGAAATTTTTTTGCTACTAAATTTATACATGAGTGCCCCATTGTGTTTCGGAAGTTAGTTTTAATTCACTAAAGTGTGCGAAAATTATTTTTCAGCCGTATTTCTACTTACTACTCATGTTGCAAATATATTCAAAATTAAAAATGCTGATCCAAATATTTCCAAACACATAAATTTAAATCATTAATTCCATTTAGTGGCAAAGTATAACAGTTTTTAAAATGTTCATACCAGAATTCACATTCGGCTTATGCGAAAAGAAAAACTATTTTGTTGCATAACATTTAAAAAGAATTTTAAAACTTAAAATTTGATTATTTTTTTAATTATGTTTAGTCGGTAGCAAAATTAAAAACTTATAAACTAAATTTTATGTTTTAAAATACAATCAGAAAGACTATTATGAAACGAATCAATCCTTGAAATAAAAATCTATAGTATGACGATCCGACTTAATTGCTAATACGTATAATTCGCTAATATCCATAAATTTGAAAATAATTTTCAACGTAATAATTGATTCGTGATTATCCCAAACACAAATAAATTCTCATGTACTATTATTGTACTATAAATGTGTATCGAACATATTAATTAATCAGCATAGTATTAATAAATGTATGTTGATATTTATATATAATTTATTGAAAAAAATATTTAATGGGTAGTTTCAACACCAAAGGTCCCCTATGGGTACGACACAGTATACATAGTAACGGAGTACATTTTAAAATGGATTAATACCACAGCACTAGGACGGACGTTGTAGATCAAAACAAGAGTAAGCACACTTTTTTATCGTTGTTGACTATATATTGACGAATGCGAATTAGTAATACACGAATAAGCAATTCGATATATGTACGAAAACGGTTTAAAATGTTTTGTTTCATTTTAAATATACGTAATATTGGTTTTCCATCAGACTTGTGCCGGATACAATCTTTCCATTCCGTAGCTGAGCGACGAGGGAGTTGCCGTATTTTATTCAAAATAACGTGATGTTTTTATTCCAAATTTTACTTCATACGAAAGTATTGACCAGCTATTTTTGTGAATTAAAGTCATCTGTATCGTGATAAATTAAGTGATCTAAGGTTTTTTTTTATCTTAGGATGGAATCTCAGTAATATTTACTAGTATTTATAATAATTTTTAAAGTAATGAGATCCAACGATCAAATTTAAAAAGATCATATTTTGAATGCAATAATTTGTCGGTAATTTTAAAATGCATTGAATCTTGTTTCTTTGGTAGCTAATTTAAGATATCATTCATGGTTTTTTAATGATTATAATTTATTTAATTTTTGATGAATTTTAATAAGGAAATACTTTTTCGTGTATTTACTATTATGATTATAAACTAAAATTCCTCAAGTATGCTTAAAAAAATTATAAATTTTTGATACAATTTACGTTTTTAATTAATTAATTTTCGTAAAATATATGATAAGTTTTTACCTACTTTATTAAATTAAAACAAATTTACTCGTATAATTAAAAAAAGTTCAAAAAAAATTATAAAAATACCAATTAAAAAATGATTTTACAATAAATTAATTATAAAACGTATACTGATGACAAAAAGCTGTTATTTAAACAATTTTTTTGAAAAATAGGCGAAATTATTCGAATGGAAGTTATTATTTTTATAATATAAAAAGGTAATTTTAGAATTTAGTATAAATGCGTTGTTTTATATTTGACCAACTTAGAATATAATTGATTAACCATAATCCCATTGGTTTAGTGATATATTTTATATATATATCAAATTAATATTATTATATATATCACGTATATATCTATATATATATCAAATTAAAATATCACTCACCGATTGACTGATCAGCTTACAACCAAAAGTATTATGCCGATTCGTTTAAAATCTCAGGGAATTAGGGAATAGTACTATTATACTATATATTGTACTATATACTATTATTAATAGTATTATTATGTATAAGAAAAGATTTTTCGAAAATCTAATTTTCAAGCGGCAAATTGTTTTTGGTTCCAGACTAAATGTGTAATATTTTTCATCTTTTGATTACTCAGTAAATATGTTATTCCATTTGATATATTATTTTTAATAATTACCGATTGAGATACATGTTAATTTATATAACATAAATAAATACAATTAAATATCATTGGGATATGACGATTGTGTGCTTTTTTCAACTTAATTATTTTTGTTTTTATTTTCATAAAAATAGCAATTGATTCAATGTAAGCCAATAAAACCTCTTCTGAGTGATATCGGGTGATTCAGTTAATGTGTTTTTATTATGTAGTTTAATGAATCTTCAATTTTATAATTTATAAACGAACTGAAAAATGTATTTAATAGACAATGATTGATTCAATAAAATATTGTTTAATATTTTATTAATAACAATGTGAGAAGTAATTTTAACACGTTCAATTATAACAATACAAAAATAAAAAAAAAGTTATATATATATATATATAGATTTAATTAATACTTTTTTAAGTTTAATAAATATTCATATCACCGAATTTTCAAAAAAATTTAATATGTTTTATATTGTCTATTAATAAAACTATTTTTAAAAGTAATTAATAATTATGATTATAATAATTATTTATTGTTTTGATTTAAATTGAAATAACCGTTAAATGAAACTATAAATTTTAATAATCAGTATATTTTGGTATATTTTAAACCATTTTTTAATAGTTTGGCGTTAAATTATTAGATTTAGTATTATTTTTTTTTTTACATCGATTTTTCGGCCTGTCATTAAAAATAGTCTACGTAATATAATGCCAGGGACAATATTGTATTGATATTACTGATTTAATTAAAAAATTGTATAAAATATTGGTTTGCATACAAATAATTTATTTTGGATTTTTTTAATAATTTTATTGATAAAAACAAAAAAAAACACATATTTGGTATTAAATACATTGCAATTGCTCGGATAAGTTATTATAACTGTCTTTTTTTCAATGAACTATAATGTAAGATTTTGATATTCATTTAAATAGGATTTTTTTATAAGCTGAACTGAAATATAATAATAATAATTTTAAAGCTAATAGTTTTTATATTTTGCAATAAATAAGGATAAGAATTTATTTATAGTATATCACATAACTTTGGAATGGACTATTAAATGTCTAACATTCAGTGGTATTTAAAAAAATTAATGTTGAAATGTATTTATATTCTTGTACATTATGTATGGATATACGTGAAATGTACATTTGTAAATGTTAATGTAAGAACAAGGATATTTCGAATTTATGTATAATATACCGAATGACCCCATTTTTGTTATCAACTCTAACACCGCAAACATTATTCAATTAAATTTGAATTTATATTAGACAATACAGATTTAATGTTTGTTTAAATTATACTAAAATGCGCATTGAAAATGACAGATTTAAACAAAATGGAAAAATCAATGATTTTTATAAGCTAGTTTGACAACGGTTTGAGTAATTGTTTTATTTATTGTAAATTATCTATAAGGAAAAAATTCCATTATATTTATATATTTATACATGAATAAAAAATAAATAAAAAAATATTAATGGTTTCCTCTTTTCTACCTTTTATCAAATCTATTTTGATCATTAGTCATTTTGTAAAACAATATATAGTTCCAAATGATCTTAAATATTGTGAAAACACTGGAATTTTTACCCAATTTTTTTCCCTCTATATTTGCTATCCCGCAAATAATGTTATAATAAGTTATATTCAAAACTAAATTCGGAAGCTGAATTAGGCAGTATAATTTTAAAAAGATGTATTATAGTTATTTTATTATTGTTTTTTTTTTATGTATGCTATAAATTAAACTACCAATGCAAAAAGAGCGTCAGAAATTTCAGTATAGTATAAATAAATATATATTAACATGTATTTAATCATATTATTCCATTTTATGCACATAAACATAAATTACGACTTTTTCAAATAATTATAATAAGTTTTAATCAAGGAAAAATGTATTAGTTTATATTCTGAAAAAATAGATTAATAATGATGTTAAACATTTAATCGCTCCATAATGAATGCCTTTAAAGTTTGTGAATTAAAGTTTACCTCTGAAAATACAAAAAAAGTTTTTGTAGAAATAAATTATTCTGAACACATAATCTTCCAAAAGTAATTGATTATTATTTTTTCATTTATTTATTTATATTATTATTTATTATTTATGATATATCATTCTAATTTTTTTAAAAATATACGATATTTAAAATTGTATTATTTACTAAAACTAAATTTTACTTGTAAAAAAAAAAAATTCCTTTATGATATAAAAACCAAAATGAATGTATTCCCTTAATATTACTAAGTTCAGATCTAATAATGCGGTTGAAAATGAAATAAATTACTTATATTTTCACTTTAAAGAGTTTTTTCTAACTAAATTAAAATCCATAGGAAAATAATGATAAATTTTCGAAGAATGTGAGCCATAAATATTTATAAGAAAACCACGATATACTTATTAAATAATTTTAATCATAAAGTCCTTGATAGTTTTGTATGGTTAAAATAATGTTTGATCACCGACTACATTATTACATTATTGTTTTTTTTTTTGTATTAAAATAAATATTTTTATATCGTTTCTTCTATCTAATGAAACTATTTAAATGTTAAATAACCGTATATAATATACGTCTTAAAAACGAATTATTATTAATTTATTGAATATTATATGGCATAATAATAATAAAAAGAGATTCTTTTGCATTAATTTTAACTGCATAAAATGTATTTTATTTAACTGTTGTAGCCTTTGAATTCTCTTGGAAATATATCAACAAGGCGACTGTATTTTTAAAACATTTTTGTAAGTATAGTTAGTATTATCTAACGTATAAAAATATTCAATCTTACTGTTCCGAAATTTCGATTCGTAATTATATATCGATTAGATGTAGTATAGATTGATAATGTTTTACAAAATATCGTTTTATTTATGTTGATGGTTGGAATACATTTTACTTTTATGAATCGTAAAAGAAAAATCACATTACTCCAAAAAAATCAAACATTCCGTTCACTTATAACAATAATTGTGCCCAAACACATTGGAATCGATAGTACCTACCGCAGGTATGCGTTAACAATATATTAAATCACGGGAAATCCAAGTTCAGAGACGAGTAATCCCACGAAAGAGATCCCCCCTACACCGGGGTTGTCACCCGTCCTGTATTTCACGGGATCATCCTGTTTTTATTCGATTCGTCCCACGTCCTGGCTAAATGAACATCAGGACGCAATACGTATTTGATTATTTCTTAAAATACTATACAAATATCATGATGTATAAACTCCGTAGGTCCATGCATTTTTATCGCACATTTACATGTTACAACCAAGTAATTTCGCCAGATCAATTGGTTTAATTTATTTACAAATCATTTGTCATTCATGCGCAGTACATTGCATTGATTTGTATGTGCTAACCAATAGCATTGATTTAGCATACTCAATCAACGCTTTAAGTTTTACAGTACAAGTGAGAGTGTCGTATTTATTTTTTGTTAATATTTCGGTATAAATCAATTAGAATTTCAATCCTACTTAATGTTGTGCAATAAAATCGTATGCATGTAAAAAAAGAAAGATTATATAATATATATATATATTGTTATTTCAAATATTAAAGAGCTATACAAATTGTTGACGATATTCTATTTCACTGACGTGCTAATAAATTATTGACTTAACATCGTAAAAAAAATTAATAAATTAATATTCGTAAATTCGGTTTCCTACCGCGTACCGATAGCCACTCCGGTGCACGTTTAAAATCTCCGATAAAACGATTTCCGTGCTCGCACCACACACGTCTTGCACAACGTCAGCCAATATTGGGATTAGATAAGTACATTTTTATTTAGATAAGGATAAAGATAGTACAACAAAACATTGTCTAGATGAAGATAATAGATAACTTAATAAAAATTTATCTAGATGAAGATAAAAGATAAATAGTTTTTTATCTAAATAAAAAAAGATGATTTTTTTTTAATACCCACTTTAAAGCAGAGTCGTCATTTAAACGTATGCTAGGATATGACGGTCGACAAGTTGCTAATACAACATAATAATGAATGTAGGTGTTATACTCTATATTTCAGCACTTAGTTCTGGGCCTCTAACGAAAAGATTAATAATAAATAATATCTAATATATAATATTATTATGAATATACAGTTTTTTACTAAGATGACTTAAAAATTCGAATTCAAATTATTAATTATCAAAAAAATTAACTGTTAATAAAAATACGTAATTTATTTTTTTGTATAGAAACGAATTTATCTAGATGGATGAATTTTTTGTCTTGGATAATTTTTTAGATAAAATGAATCGACAGGGGGATGGGTTCCTAATGTGTTCACCGTTCGATTCCCGCAAGACGGCATCACTGATGGGCCAAGTGTGGTTTCGGTACGCAACCCCCAGTCTATAGTTTTTGACGTCGATTCAATGCGAATACGTGTTCGACGAACACACACGCACACACATACACACACACATACATACACACACACACTGACGTTGTGTTTTAGACGAATATTGGACACGGGTTGAATTGTACACGCACACACGTTTCATTCGTGACGGAATAATGTACAAATAACTTCCACTGGCTTTTAAATGTGTATGTGAGCGTGTATATAATATGGATTGAAATGTATTTAATGTACACACATCAACGCCAATGGTTTTGACAGATACACTTTGTCGCACACACAAAACTAAATAAATATTTGTAAGATAAAATTATTCGATATAAGGCTCGTCGAGGATATTTATTATTACTATAAGTATAAGTATTTTTTTTTTTTTTAATTTTATGGCTTGGTACGTTTATGGATCGTCGAGTAAATTTAAAATTTGTTCGATAAAATATTTTAATGTCTGATCGGGTCGTGATTAACGATAATTATTTATATTTATTATATGCACTAACAGTGTTCTAGTTTTGAAACATTTAATAAATTTGAAGCAAATAAAAAAAATCAAATATACTTCATCGTTATTGATTTATGCATTTTAACTGTGTTTATTAATTGAAAACGTACGTGTTGAAATAAATACTTAAATATTTATATGCTTTTTATTTTATTTTATTTTTGTATTTCAAACATGTGTTAATTAACCTATTAAAATTTTAGATTTAAAAATTTAAAAAAAAATCTACAATCATAAAAGCATCAATATATTATCTATAGGTATGTTAGTTTTTTCAGAACAGTAAACATTCATACAACTTTTATACTCTGTTGCGTACATTAATAATTGGTATTCGGATAAAATTTTCATATTATATTAAGTAAAGTATGTTTGATTCATGAGGTTTATATTTGAAAACCTCAATCGGAAAGCTTAACGCTGATACGCATACGACATTTGCTCTCTTTTTCAGTTTTTTTATAGTCAAAACCTCAGATCTTTGGTGTTTATAGTTAATGGTTTTTAGACCCCATTAAATTTATTCATTCTATCCTTTGACGGTACATATTATTCAAAGCTATTTCATTGACGGCTAGTAATTTGATTGTCACGTGAATAGCATTATGAATAATACCCATAGGATGGAGATTATTTATCCGATTGTGTTTTCGCAACGATAAATTGCTTAAATAATCACTGTAGATCGATATTATGATGTTCAGATGTATGATTATTGTTTTTCATTCGTATTTTCAATCACAGTGTATATATTTATTTTGTCGATCAGGGATTCCATTGAATTTCATTAATCTGGCTACGATGGATTGCAAGTACATCAGATGATTTACATAATATTCTTTCATCATTGAAAATGTTCGGGATAATATTATTTTATTATGAAATCCATGCTCTGAATAATTTATTGGTAATTTCAAATGTTAATGGTAAAACTTTCAATATAAGTATCAGTGAACGTTAAGCAAACTAAAAATATTAAATACATGGTTTGGTGTAAACAAATGGCAAAACGTTTAGTATTTCCATTAACACAGTTCAAATTGCTCTTAAGTGAGATAGAATGGTACGAAAAGGGTCAAATAGATCAATAAAATATCATAAAATATTCCGTAATAATTTGAAATTCCAATACAGTTATAAATTCTTTATACAAATATCAACAAATAATAAGATATTCCGTTTGGATATCACAATATTCCTAGACGATAGAAATATGAAGTAATATAAATTGTAAGAATTAATATTATTCAAACGAATATTCTCAAGATTTTTTAAATAAAAAAATTGCATGTCTGAAACTAATATTCATTATATTTATTTCATAACACTTCCTTCATTTTTGAACAAAATAAAATTATACAAGTATACTGGATACTGTTTGACTAATAACTATCCATTATTCGGCGTTTATAAATATATATATGTACACGAACATTTCCTTTTGTCGACCGAGCAGCGTGTAATATCAAAAGAAAAGACTGTATGTTTAAAAACAAAGCATTTCAGTAGTTTTCGCTCTCTAGTATTTGTTAATTATTTGCCAAAAATATAATGAAGACTGTCGCTAAGGTTTTATTAAAAATGAAAATACTTATATATTCCATTAATGAACCAAGAATATTTTTGATTTTTTTTTTTTTTTCAAAGCGTTTATGGCTATGCAAAATTGATATCCCAGAATAAGCATTGTTTACGCCTTTATTTTGTATTATTTTCCACGAAGATACTCCATATATATATAAAAATAAATATATTTTATTAAACTGTTATGTTACAATGAAATTAAAAATTAAAATCTGCACACTCTTTAAAAGTTAGTTGATATAAAGTGTTTTTATAAAGTATTTTAACTAAAAAAAAAATTAATTAAACGTTAAAAATTCAAATTTTTATTTAAAAAAATATTTCACATATATTAATATTACAATAATTAGTCATACTTTTTTGTAAAATATGTTTCTTTTATTTTAACGTGAAATGTAAATTACTCATCTGTTAACTAGTCAGCTTCAGATCATCTTCCGAATGTTATAACTCAACTTTTTTTTTTTTTAATTAAAATTACTATTTATACAAAATATAGTACATAATAAGAATAAATAATTGTTGGTATTTTTTAAATGAACATTAAAATATATTATAAGTTATAATACTATTAGAATGAACATTTTATAACAAATAATTCACTAGGTATATACAATCACCAAAATATTTGCCACCATTTAACAATTATCTATGAATCATATTTTCTTCTATGGTTACATATTTTATACAATTTTTGTATATTAACACACTGTAATCCGAATCGGAAACCAAAATCACGCTTATTCAGTCTGAAATATTATCAACTTTCATGAATTTTCTTTAGGTAGTTTTTGGAACATTTTATAATATTATCACGTATGCGCAAACATGTTTCAATACGTACCTAACAAGTATATACGGTTTGAGGGAAAAATTAAGAACAAAACAGACACTCACAGGTTTCGTCGTACGCGAAATTTATCGAAAAGGGTGCAGTGCACGATTTGATGAAAAATCGTGTAGAAGAGCGAGTATACAAGTTGTTGGAGAGAGTGTGAGAATAGACGTAAGAAATATGACAACGCGTTATTGAAAATTGTGAAAACAGATTTTCATGGG
Organism: Sipha flava; assembly: GCF_003268045.1. Lineage (NCBI taxonomy): Eukaryota > Metazoa > Arthropoda > Insecta > Hemiptera > Aphididae > Sipha > Sipha flava. The sequence continues at coordinate 793,606 of NW_020272220.1, forward strand.
AAATGAAGCACACAAAATAGAAAAGTTTCCATCGCATTCCAAACGAACTAACTACGTGTACGAGTAATAAATTCTTTCAGTTTTGTCCACTTTTTCAACACGCACATGATGGGAAAAATAATGTTTTCTTTCAATCTGCACGTACAAACGTATATATAGAAGCATATTTTAAATAACTGTGCTTATAGAAGCGATGAAGTGTTATTGGTAGATTATTAAAAACCATTAGAACAACTGAAACAGTTTTTTTTTTTTTTTTTAATGGTTATTTATTTTTTTAATGTATTCACTTTCTTTATTATTCACTCTGCAATTTTCTCGCGTGTCGTTTATTTCTGTTCAGGATTATTGTTGAACGCAAAGAAAATTATTATCAAAATGCTTTCAATACTTTTATGATATTCAGTCATGTAATACGTAGTTTATTATTTTTTAGAAAACTTAAATTATATTTTATTTTCATAACCAACTATATTTTGCTTTAAAAACATTTTTTGATCTTTATTATTATTTTTTTTTTTTTGTATCTATCTTCATTACATTGAAAACTGTTTGTATTTCATCATGTTTATTAATATTAACATGATAAACGTTCTATAATGCATAAAAGGTTTTTTTTTCATTTTTTCAAATTAAAATTAAACAAATTCATAAGATAGTTGCAGTGACCTAGTTCTTTACTTTAAAACATAATTATATTGGTAAAGTACTACAACGCTCTTCTAAGACACATGTTACTTTATAGAAAATCATTTACGGAGAAATAATATTCAAGTAGGTGTTAAGAGAAAGTTTTAGTTTTTCATTATTATCAGAATCAGTAGAGAGTTTATAGCTAAATGAATATAACTTCGCATAAAATATAATCCAGTTATTGAGAGTAATGAAATTAAATTCATCATAATAATATAAATGTAATAAATTGTTCTTCACTAAATAATTTAGTTTATAGATGCGTAATACCCTTATAACAAATCACCAAAACCGAAATTTTTTAAAACTGTGAAAATTCTAAATATATGAATTTATTAATCGACGGTAAAACCGTTTGATTTGCATATTATAACATATTACATAATATATAAAGCCACTTAAATTTTTGAATACTTAAATATTAATACGTGCATAAAATACCCGGAATTTAAATCACGCTTAGTATAAAATAGAAAGTTTTTGTGATATTGCACGTACTATATCAAACCATTTTAAAATCAGTGCGTGGAAAGAAATATTAATATTTTTATTTTTAATGTTCTTTTTTTTTTTTTTATATACATCATATGTATGAGATTCGAAATTGAACTTTTAATTAAACTACTTAAAAATATATTGGAATAATAAAATCTGATCAATGGCAAATAAATTATCCAGGGCATAAAGAGAAACTTGCAGTCAGTTACAGGTTTTACCGTTTCATACGTTCATTCTTACTTAATAAACGGATATAAGTTATTAAAAAGTACAACAAAATGACAAATATGTTTAAGAAATCTAGAAATTCGATCAGTATGAGTTAAAAGTATTTAAATTATTTGTAACTAAATTCTATAAGGATTAATTAAAAAAAAAAAAAAAATTAGCTTAATACGGCGTATTATATAGGCAAATGTGATACACAACTGCATAGGAACGCCTTATGTTTAATTAATATCACTTAAGATTTTCAAGACTTAATTTTAAATTTTAAATAAATAATATTGTAATACTAGTATCATTTAAAGTAATTAAGCCCAGGTTTTAATATTATAATAATTATTCTAAAAATAATAATTAATTTATAATTATATTTACCAAACGTAAATTGGTGAAAACAAGAAATAAATGGAATAAAAATCTAATCTCCCTATATAAATATGTATATTTATTGCTCGGAATTTTTATTATTTACACAGTGAAATGGCATAAAATATGCATCTAAAAAATATAACCTAAAATATTACGGATATAATTATGGTCATTATTTAATTGTTTAAGTATATGTTAAACATTAACATATTTCATCAAGTTGTAATTCACATTTATCATAATAATATACTATTAAAAATAATAATACAAACTGCGTTTTGTCAAAGCTTGGTGAAATATAATAATTGGTTACAATCCAGTTGGTTTCGATCAAACCGCTATTCCAGTGATATTATATTCTCGACAACTCAGTAACGTGATGCGTTGTGCTCTCCTTGTTTAACTAATATAACCAAATATAATGTAACTGGAACTCAAAAAGTTTATTATTATTTATTTATTATTAACGTATTGAATGTTTGTATTTTGGACTAGGTTTCTAAACCTATAATCTAAATTAACTCGAATAATAGTATTTTTAAATTGAATACGTTTTCGTTCGGTGTATTCATCAACGAAACGTTTACTATTTCTCTTGGATTATAAAAACAAACATTTAGTACAATTTTATGTTGATCTTTGAAAAAAAAAAATGATGATAGTATGCGTTAAACATGTTATTTAATCTTTAAGGTCGAACATATATCATGCACTAATCGAAAGCGTTGTTAGATCTATATGTATTCACCGCATTCCACTTAGTGTTGGAGCTACGATAAGGGAAAATGTACGACATGCAACGATATTATGTCTCACGTTTACTGCATTTCAAAACGCTTTTCTAAATTGGCAAGGTGATTTCCGGAGAAAGGGGTCGTTGACTAGCTGTCGAACATCGACGAATAAACCGTATGCAATTAATTGGCTTGTGGATCAGCTAATTTCAGGTAATTCTTTCGTGACCGCTACCGAACAAGGTACACGTTGTCAAAAAAGTGACGTGCTGATAAAACGCCAGAGGCTTACAAAGGACATATTATAAGGATAACGTTTTGAGCCGGAAATAACGATGTCGTAGGAAAAACTGGCGGACCATACGTACGATCAGTTTAACAGTAAACGCACCGCGGTGAACTCTCGGCCGTGAGCTTAATTTTCATCCATTTCGGCGCATCAGAGTAGTGGTATGGATACAAGTGGTCAAAGTCTCGCTCAAGCACAAATTTTCACGAGTCATTGCATTAAAATAAAAATTAATTATATGATTCGTTTTGAGTAAATTGATAAAACCGTATTAGGTTTTAATATAGTTGCGAAATGTAATTGCTCATATAACTACATAATAATACCATATTAAGGGCAATTGCTGTCGACAGAAAAACTCAATCCAATAACTGTTCTTTAGCAGTAATCTTAATTTAAGGATCAAATGATACGATCAATAATATTTACGTATTTTATAATGCAATAACCTAAAAATACAAAAAATAATAAAAAAGGAGAAAGAGAGGATATATATAAATGGTGTATAAGATAAAGGTGATATTTTATGATGTATTAAAGGGTTGTTACTTTCCTCCTTATTTAAGGGAGGGCTCTTAGAGTTGTAAAGGTTCGAGAGCCAATCAGCAAAATTGTATAGTCTGCTTAGCTAAATAAAGCAGCACTTACTTGTTTTCCGTAGATTTTCAGATATCGATGTGAGGTTGGAAAAAATACAAATGCAAAATTTAATTGCATTGGAATCGGACACTCTTCAACACTCTTTCGAAGAACACAAGTCAAACAGATGAAAATTATAAGTAAAAAAATCGCACGTACGAATTCTCTCGTTAATCTTATGATCGGTGCGCATACACAGACGATCAAATATCAAGAGATCCTGGGGGAGGGGTTGTATGTCACTGTTATATAGGGACGTATGGCGGTATGTACCTTGGCTGGTCCTTTGAAGATTAGTCTTTATTGTTTGATTTGTGTTGTCCGTGCGGATATCGAAGAAACCGTTATTTATTTATTTAAAATGGTTTAAAATTACGTATATACGAATAGTATACACTATTATAAAATATTTGTGCTGTCTTTTACAATCTAATGATGCACATCATTACAATAATGATGTTTCCAAGAAATTCGTATTAATCATATAGGATATTTCGAAGTGATACTATTTGTTTTAGTGTACATCGCAATAGTTCTGTTTTTAAAAAAAAATTTCTTTCAGTTCCTATTATAATATTAAATATCAATAAATACTTGAAGTACGATTTTAAGCAGTCGTAATCAAAAAACCCAATATCAATTGAACCTATTTCTGAGTGCTTCTCGTCCACTATGGATTTTAAATTAAATGACAAACATTTAATTAATAACGAGTGATGTTTTAATGATGGAATGTATTAATTTTCAAATGAATAATATCATGTACTATTAAGTAACAGCGATGGTCTTAAACGAGAATCTTAAAAAGCGTTTTAATACTTATCATTAATTATAGAGATGTAATTAAATATTCTTAGAATTCGTTGCTTAACAGTTGTAGCGATTGAATTGAGCGCATATAATTATTTTCTCAAATGCACAGAATGCAAAATTCGATCTTAAACATAAATATTGGACGCACACCAGTGTTATACGACGGCACTGTGACAGTTTTGCAATTAGTATGTGTCTGCTCGTTGACGTGTGAGCTCCAATCTCAGAAATTCCATATAATATTAATTGAATTTCCCTTAACTAATCACTGTGGTAAGCTAGTAGTAACATGGTATACATGGTATTTAGTTTATCTTTGGAGATTTATTTTGATTATATTTTAGTTGTATCAGTTATACTAGTATCATTATTATTATTCAATAAATGGTATTTTGTTCTATTAAATTTGTATCATCATAACTCTTAAAGAACCATTTTAATACTATCGGCTCACATTTTTTTACGATAGGATTGCGTTAGCTTAGCATGTACTTTTTTATCTTCTTCTTCTTCTTCTGGTATGTCTACTCTCTAAGAGTTTTTGCTAGTTTTTAATTTTTTGTAAAAACTGATTTATAATATCTGTGTATGTATGCGTATATGATATAAACATACTTACAGTGGCTATGAGATAATGTTATGTACCATACGCAGATGTTTTATATATTTTTTACAATTATTCAATGTCATACCATTATTTTCCACAGAATATATATATATATAATCATTAGATATGATATAGTTAAATTTACAAATGTAATAAAACTCTTGGATAGGTATTTATTTATTTATTTTTATATATAAACTATTTGTTTATTTATTTATACATATATATATATATATATATATATTATAATCAAATATTAAAAAACGAATGAACATAATAAATATAACACTATATTTTCTACTTAAATTATATCTTTATAAACAATTTATAAAAACCCATATTTATGTATATTAAAAATGCATTAAAACTTAAGGCCACAGATCTTTATTTTCAAGTTCTCTAAAACGAATTTTTCTGTAAAATTGGTTAGTTAGAAAAAATTTATAATAATAATTTATAAACTTCATAAAAAAAATAAATTTCCACGTAATAGTTTAATAGTTTATAAAACATTCTATCGAAATATTTATCTAAAAAATATCAATATTCTATCGTTCTGAATTTGGTTATATCTCTTAAATATTTCGTATTTATCAATTAAATTTTTCGACTTTTACATCAATTTAAATAAACCGAAATCCCATGCTTCTTTACTCAATATCCTTATTATTTTTGTGTTTTTTTTATTTACTGAATATTTTAAATTATCTCTTTGTGCGCTATTTTTGAGATGCAATCGTCAGTAATTGCATTTACTTTTACTGTGAAATAAGGATTCGTCTATTTGAATAATAATGCTGAGTTCTTGGAGTTAATTTAAGTTTAAGACCTGAAATATCCTGTTATCCTGACATAAATTATACTAGCTTATTGTATATGATATTGATATTTTCGTAGTAATTCGGCTTTTATCTTACTCAAATACATGTTACTGTTGTAGTACCTCTAGAGACATGGGGTTTCATAAATATTCAATTTACCGTTCTGTGCTCATGTATGAAAACATACTTTATTTTGTATATTTAAGTTAAATTACTAGAATCTTTCAACATCGTTTTTCGTATCATTTACTGTAATATTAAAACATAATTTTAAGATTAATATCGATTTATTCATTTATACGTAGATCACTTGTCAAAATCTCATTATGAATTCACAAATAATCACCGATATACAAGTACATATATAATACATATATTCTTATACACATATATTTAATGAGTACTATAAATAATGATAACACGTTGTACTTTATTCTTACAGACACCGTAATAATGAAAAATCATAAAATCACGTGAGTAAGTGAACTTAATAATTTAATTGATAATTAATAATAATAAAATAAATAATTAATAATTTTTGATGCACGAAACTTGATTTAATTCCTTAAATTCTTATCAATGATTATTCTAGTTAAATTTATTTTCAAACATTTTTTTATGTCTGCCATGTATAAATTATTATATTCAATTTTTATCAGAAATCAATAATGCAATATATACATACCATTTTTAAATTTTTATCCTTGATAAATTGTTTATTTTATCAAATCTGAAATAAAAATGAAAAGATTGCTCTAATTAAGAACTAATATATCAGATTTTTAGGAAAAAGCTAATGTGTTTAATATTTTCTAAAACAAATACACCGCAAATCCCAACATTATTCGGTAGTTCTAAAATATATCAAAATTAATATAAAAAAAAATATTAAAAAGTAATTATAATAAGTAGAATTTATTTTGTTTCCTACGTAAATGATTAACGTACAAAAACAAATAATTTAAAACAAAAGCACATTGTTGCAATATCAATGTACGAGTATTTATTGTTTTAATTAGAACTTAGAAAAAGCATCTTGTATGTTAATCAGTTTTTAGCACGGGACACAAATCAAAAATATGTATACTTCTTTTTTTTTCATCAAATTTATGATTTCTGAAAGTTATAATTAGACTCAACGGAAGTGTCAAAACAATTTTCCATGCTATTGAAAAATGAATGGGTTATAATTACTGAAATTTTAATCATAACACGTCATACTATTCTGTCTTGTATCGTGATGCGTACATTATGTTTTTGTAATTATCGAAATAAGTTAGTTCAATGTCAGCTCAAATATATCAGTTAAAAGTTATACAGCGGTTATTTTTACTTACGTGTAATGATTCTATAGTGCATTAAATCAATATATAACTACGCGTATCTTATGGAATATTATAATTTTTGAAACGATGGCAGTGTCGAGTGTTTAAGTGAAAATTAATGTTTAAGCAGCATATTACGAGAGAATGCTTTTAAATGAAACTTACGGAACTTCTAATACACTGATAAAATGATTTGTACGTAAAAGAAATTTTAAGTTATCATTATAATATTTCTTATAAACCCAATACGTATGACCATAAAGCTGTATGCGTTTTTGTCTATTTTTTATTACAATGGAAAAACTAATGTTTCAATATTAGTTAAGAAAAAAAATAAGCCCAATAAATAATTGTAATTTGATAATTACATGGCTGTACGGTGGATGATTTAATATATCCATAAACAAAGGTTAATAATTTAGAAATATGTTCATATGGTAATGAAGATAATATTTTGTATTCAATAGCTAAAATTATATTGTTACAACAAATATTAAACACCGATTAAAATAAAATAACTGAAGAGCTTGATATAGAATTCTCATGAACTGTTAAATGTAAAATATGTTAATTTTATTCCAAGGGAGGGAAGTGGCATGATGGTTAAGTTGCTTTTCCTAATTGGTCTTTTAATTCCATTTGCTCAGATATTACCTACCTTGACCACTTAGCTATGAGTCTTTAAAACATTTTTTACATACAAAATCTTATCTTATCGTGGATTGATTATCTCATTTATCAATATTTTTCGTAAGCCGTTAAAATACGATAATAATAGATATTATTTCGAAGCTTCACAATTGACGATACACGATCGAACTAATTTAGTATACTTACGAGTAGTATATTTAGTATATTCTGTAGCCTCAAGTTCGTAATTTTGATTTCTATGATAATTATGGCAAAACACATAATATTCTTTTAGTTCCGGTAACAAATCTGTTACAAATTGTGTCGATGGTCTTAATTCAATTCAGAAAACGTATCGATTCATAATAAAAACATATTTGATACTTATCGATGCCAAATTCATCGCCACATCTTCAGATTATTGTATAACATGTCCACGAAGGGTAAAAAAAAAAAAAAATAATAATAATAGTTACTACAAGCGAATTATGAACATGAATATGGATATGAAGATTCTTATCGAGTACCGGTTCTTATACCCTATATTATTTAAATTATAGAATATATTAAATAACATTTTGTAAAATAAAATAATAATTTCTTTTATTTATTCAAAATCTTCAAAAAAAAAAAATATAAAAATAATATCAATATCCTTTAAGAGTGTTGAAAGAAATGTATGATTTCTATAAATCAATAATCCAATAGGTGAAGCAGCAACTTGGTAAAATTGTCGGCAGAATCAGTACAACCAAGGCGTTGATTTAACAAAACTATTAAATAATACCTGTACGTTTTTTTCAAGTATAGTCGCTGCATTTGAAATATTTGTGCCTCTTCCGACTACTAGTCACACGTTCTTTCGGTCCTAAAAGACTTATTAAAACGTGGTTTAGACCGACGATGGGCGAAAAAAGATTTATTGGACTTTCAGTGTATGTCCAGTGGTCGTCGCTATCAAGTACATGCAGAGGAAAATCAATTTATCGAAAACACATTGAGGCGATTTGGACTAGAATTTGCACGTAGCTCACGGTTCACGTTCAACGAAACAGAAGGAATTAAGTAAATTGCTTAAAACGTTCGTGCTATTGTACACACCCGTCAAACCTATACGGTTACCACTGAAATCGTATGCGAATTTATCCACGATAAAATGTATGCGGACACCGAGCACCGGTGGCCACATGTTTGATTGTAGATCAATTGTGAACGCTGTTTCGGTACATTAACATCAACCGGCACCGGCTGAAGTCCCTCTGATGGCGTTCCGACTAAAACCTTTCGTGCACGAGGTTTACAGTATAATCTTTTACACCCTATTTAAATTTTCCTAGTTTTTTTTCTCTCAACCATTTTATATTTACAAATGTATCCAAACATAGACTGTAGTAAGATAATATATATATATATATATATATATATATAAATAGTTTAGAACTCTGGAAATTATTCTTGGTGAGACAACGTAGATCACATCGTGCAATACTCATGTCTTATATTCTATTTTCTTATACCATTAGTTATAATTCCGTTCAGTAGTTTTATATAATAAATCATTTATAATTTAATTTTTATAATATTAAAAATCAACCAATTTTCATTATGAATATGTATTTAAATAAAAATAAAATTTTCTACTTGGAAATATACCGAATAAAACATAATTACAATATAAAACTTCCAACACACAGTAAAAAATAAAAATGTTCATATAATAATAATAATAATAATAATAATAATAATAAGATAGTATAGTACCTAAAAAGTAATAAAAAAACTTTTGTATATCATTGTAGTATCATTTTGTATCATTTGTATATATTATAAAATATATTGTATATCAATTATTATAAATCCAATGAATTACAAAAAAAAAAAAAAAAAATGTCTGTGTACTATTTATTTTGATTCTAAATATTTAACTCTTTTCACATATCATGATGGTTAGAAAAACAATTAAATTAATTCATAGTCTATGTATTTTTTGACCATTTTCTAATAATAATAATAAAATGAAACAAACGACTAATAACAAATATAACCGCAAAGTACGCGTACCATCATTGGTATTTATCGACTACGAATATTTATTCGATTACTATATTATTCAACATATTTTCTACAGATATGACGCATTATTGTTGCATAGTGGGACATATAATTGATACTCACTTTTACACAAATATTTGGTTATGTATTTTTAAATTGCTAAACAAAATCAAAACTAGAATAAATGTTTTATACAGAATCAAATAATACCTTAATTATTCATATCGGTCAATTTATTTCGGAGAAAGTAAATATTCGATTGTTTAAATATAATAATTTCAAACAATTACTTAATCGATATGTAATAATGTTGGCTTTCTATTATTTTGTATGCTCGAGCTATACATGATGAGAAATACATTAGCTATCTAAATTAAATCAATAGATGACTGAAAAATTGAATAGAATATTTTACAGGTGGTATAATATTTGTACCACAGTGAAGTAAGAACAATTCTATCGGTGGTATATGTATATACCACTGTTCCGAAAAGAGTTGAATCTATGAATAAAGGGAGGAATTAAAGTCCACTCAAGAAATGTGGGGGCTATATTTATTTTACCCTCTACTCTAAAAAAAAATCCTACATGTTCCCTGAGATTAAAACATTTATTACCAAAAATATTGGTACCTTTTTTATAATTTTTTTTTACATAAAATCAGTTTTGAAAACTTTTGCTACAAAAATTATGGGATTGGATCCATCAAATAATTCAACAACAAACATTTAGCACTAAAAATTAAAACTTGTTTAAAAATAATAAACGATTAGTGATTTTGTTTAATGATAAATTCTAAGTTTTTTTTTTTTTTTTTATAATTTTTATAATTCTATCTTAATAAATCCATAGAAAATACCTACATAAATATACCAATTAATTGTGCCAAACATCACCATATTAAATCGAGTATTTTGTATTATGTCAAAGATTATTGACGTTGCGATTGCAATTTGTGTAAAACGAGGATATTGTTATAGACAGAAGGAAAGGAAATAATTGGGTTCAATCTATTTTACAAAATAAAAATGGCTCGATACGCACGTCGCAACTGAACCCGTCAATGCAAATCTACGAAATATTATGGTTATTATTTTTTTTATTAATCCAATTTAATACGAACCTGGATACAGTTTTTAACGTGTTTTATTGAATCAAATAATACTATTTTACGGTGCATATTTTATGACTTAATATTTTAAATGCATGTTTTTGGGATTTAAAGAACATAAATGCATATTTCAAAACAGTTTTGAACTTTTCTAAAAATAATTTAAACTGACAGGTAGTCAGTAAATGTACATTTTTGACCCATATTTTTCTTGGATATTTTTGGATTTCAGTTTGATCAAATTAAAAAAAAAACATCATTGTACGTATACGTTTATATATTAATCTATAAGGTTTAAAAGATATAAAACACAGAACTAATGACTAATACAAATTACATACTTATAAATTACAATAAACATGTATACTTGAAGTTAAATTAATTTTATTCTGCATACGATTTGGTGTATTTTTGTGCATATTTTGAATGCATATTTGGCAATCGATCAGTGCATAAATGCACACACATTACAGCGATTTTTAGCACATAAACATCCGAGCCCATAACTCATGACATGCACTAAAACGTGCGTTTTTGTACGCATAAAAAATAGCTATTTTGTGGCAATCTATCTTTGGCCTCCTGTAGCAAAACCGTTCGTCGCTCGTCTCAAAACCGTGACCGACGGAATAAAGTTGGACAGGGTGAAAACGTCGGACAACTCGTACACCCCGAAAAGACCGGGCCGATCGATCAGCACAATAGCTAACAAATCTACGGGCATCGCGTTGGATACGTTGGCAGACGATTTCGTAGCAGCAGACCAGAGATGTTCACGCGGAACGACCTGAGCGGACGTCAACGGTCGTATGCACAGCGTTCTACGTGGGCAGCTTCGGCATCATTCGTACGGCCGACGCATTGCCCCACACACGATTTCCCCCCAATGGAATTCAAAGGGTTACTACGCGTAATAATATCGCCTTGGACAACAACTATCCCTGCGATTCGAGCTTTACGTGACTCTGATGACCGACTTTGATCCGTGCGATGGACTGATATACTTGGTTGTACGTTTTGAACATCCGTTTTCGAAATAAATGAATATCGATTTTTGACTTTCGCTTAAAAAGAAAAAAATTTATAATCATCAGTCGTCGTAGTAGAAACCCATTTTATATATATTCATAGATTACGGCACAATATATACAATATGACTTTTCAAGCATGCTCGCCGTATTTTCAACTCCTTGTAATGCAAGAGTTTTAAAACGTTCCATCAATTTCATAAGAGTAGATTAATGCAACAACATGATGCAAGACTTTTCAGTATGAACCACAATATCCCTGGCTATCGCACTCTAGAAACTTGAACATTTATAAATTATTCAAAACATAATTTCAGTATAAATATATAAGTTTCATTATCTTTAATCGTATTATTTCTTTTACTAACATTTTAATAATTATGAATTTTTTTTTAACCAGTTATTATTTAACTGGCATTGATCAGACTATTCATTTTTTATTAATTTTTCTTTATATATTTATAGATAGTTTATTTTCTATAATAACATGATTCCAAGATTTTATGTGTTTATATTTTACGACTATTATTTTTTTCAATTTCCTTGTGACCAAATAAAATTATTGTAGAAATTGCTGTTTTAATATGATAACAATTTTTATATGTAACTTATTTGTTAATAAACATTTTTATATGTATTAGTGTCATAAAAAGAGAAAGACAACGGGTATTCGAATTTAATAACAAAGTATGATAAATATTAAACTGTGTTGATAAGAAAATAACTATTACATACAAACACAAATTGTTAGAAAACGCATTCATTTTGTGTAAACGATTTTATAGTCTGTTAATAAGTTTTCATTTTTTCAAAATAACATAATTTCTGTACATGATACTTTTATTCCTTATAATTACTAAATATTGTTACCAATACCATTTTTTTACATTTAATTACATAAATAATACGAGTTACTTACATCCAAACCTAACTTGTATTAGTTCTGCACATATACACCGTCGTCATCTGGAAGAACTCGATTTCAATCAAATCTTTATTGTTCGATTATTATTTAAATGCATACCCATTATGCACGGCGGACTTATAATATAAAAAATGATTATTTATAATTTTGAACCGTGAATTTTAATTATTATGATGTTAATAATATATTTATTATAACAAATTATATTATATTATATATAATAATAATTTTATATATTGTTATTTATAACAAATTATATTTGTTATAAATAACAATATATAAAAGTAACAAAATGATATACTCATAAAAATGTTCTACTAAAAAGATAGTTTTATTAGTAGTGGATAAGGTTAAATAACGTATAAAAAATATATCTTATTTTTAATCAAATTAATTATTATTATTACTGTAATAAATATAAAATCCACTTGCAATAAATATACTCGACGTTTCAAAATAAAGTTTTCATCTATGTCCAAGAAAGAAATAAAAACAAATTTAAGTAAATTGTTAACTTATTTTGATTGTGTTCACGCTAAGCATAGTAATTAAAATTTTTTCATCAAAATTAGGGTACAAAATTATTTGAGCGTGATCAATTTTATTATCTTTCATCAAACTCTTCGTAGCAATTCAAACATTTTAAATTGGATAAGTTTTTGGTCATATCTCGCTGAAAAAATCTGAAAATATTGAAACGTGATTAAATAACAGATATGTTTGACATTATCTATATATACCTTATTTTAATAAACAATAACTTTTCCAATGCTGAATAATTTTATTGACCAAAAAAATAAATAAATCAGTTCAAAACATTTAAACTTATTGATAATGGATAATATATTTCGTTATGTTATATTATGATCAGTAAATTTCATTTTTATAGCGATAAATTATCATTTATATATTCAATAAGGTGTTTATAATTTGTTCTTTTTGCTTTTTTTTTAAAAAAAAATTACGATTCACTCTCATATATTTCACTTAGACCGTTTATCTACTAAGTTGCTATTTACATGGTCATATTTATAAAAGGTATAACACGCAACATCTAAACTGAACTCTGCTGCTTTGGTTTGTTTATTAGTTATTATTTTAAAAATATAAAAGTACATCGAAAATAGTTCTGTCGTGTTTCAATTCCCAGTTGTTATAATAATATGTATTTAAAGTTGATTGACAAACAATATTTATTTTTTCCAATTTCGTTATATCAAAACGCTTATGAGTAATAATAATCACCGGTGTATTTTAAATCTGACAATTATAAATTATCAAACTTTATATCACGCCTTAAATCGACCTTCGATTGTGGTGTTGTGCTAGTCCAACAGAGTTCTTCGACATCGCACGTAGTATTCATAGACACTTAAAGACATATCGAATCGAAAAGGGAAAACATCTAAATATGCCATTGATATTATCTGATCTTATCATAATTATCTTATCTAATCATATTATAATGAACACACGCATCCGGATGATAAAATGAACGAATTTTATACGCACGTGCTTTATGTTCGCGTGCGTGTAGCTAACCTAACTTAACAAACTATTTCGGTGCGATCGCATGACCGCATTCAAATTAATTTGAAATACAGTGTTTGGTGAACAATATCTTCGCGTGGTTTTTTTGATCGAAAAAAATAATAGATGGTGTTGAACATTATGAACACCCGAAAAATTCGAGGACAATCCTTTTGTCTATAATAACCTTTCATCCTGAAAAAAAAAACAACCCATCTCTTCTATTTGTCCACGCCATTCCCGTATGCTCCATCCATGCACGACAATACTCCGAACCGGCTTGAGTTTAATATAATGTACCGATGATACACTGAACTGTAAAAATTATCACTGATGCTGTGGTACTACGATAAAAGGTAAATTACGACGATGGTTTTCACAGGCATGAGTATAATGTAGTTCTTTTTTCAATACTTTTATTTTTATTTTTTCTATCATATCTTATTATATGTATTTACTGTCTTCAACTCATTTTGGATATGCGAACGATTTTGCTGCCTAGGTTTTGATTGGAATTTTTTCTCCCCGTAGTGCTGCTCGTTCGACTAATCTGCAAATGATGGTCACGTAAAAGATTTGACTGTATTAATAAATAATACTAATATCAACTTAAAATGCATGTAAATCTTTTTTATCATACTGTATGTTATCAGTAAAAATAGTATACACTTATCGATTATTTTAATTTATAGACAAATAATATTTTTTTTTTTTTAACTTACAAACATAAGAATACTTTTAAATCCTTTTTCTCGGTTTTGACAGAATACAATCCTCGGGTTCTAAACAATAAATAATGTAAGTATAAATGTCACAATAATAAAAGGTATTTTAATAAGTAATATAATAATAAATAACATAGAATATTTGAAAGCTTATGCTATACATATTTACAAAACAACCTATATATATATGGTATTATTAAATATGATACAGCCACTCGGTAAAATCATTATTTCTACAGTAGAAAATTATTCAGAATTTATAACTTTATGAGATAAATAAATTACTATATGTTGAATATGTAACACTCATATGACAAAATGATATGGTTAGATAATTATTATAACTGTATGGTAGTATATACTGCGATAAAATTTTAAAATATAATATTATTTGGCTCATAACTCACTGAACTGTTAAACTTTGTATGCAGTAAACTTTTTATAGTACACCAATTTTATGTTATAATATTTTCCATTTTTTTTACATTCATTTTGTGGATAAAAATGATCGAGTTTATCAACTTTCAGACAGATCATACAACCAAGTTAATTTTTATTCATATTTAACTTGTTCAATAGTAAGAACTTATGTGCAGTATACAAGCAGAAATGTTTTCCTGTTATTTATATTTTCATTTTAAACTTTTTTCATACATTTTTACTATTCATTATTTTTTCAAGTTTCACCAGCAAGTTAATTTAAAAAAAAAGTACTAATAATAATAATTTTGGTAGACAGTACAAAATGTAAAAACAAAACATCAAAGAAACTTATTATTTTCAATAAATTATTAGTAATAGCTTACTATAGATCAATTTGTTCTTGATAAGTCATATGTTAACATATAAGAACATTGCACGTGTCTCCAAAAGTATTCTCTTTCAATTAATATTAATATCTTACTCGCCATAATAAGATGTGCAGTCTTAGAAAATCACTATCTGTAGTAACTCTTTATTATATTTATTTTATGATGGAAAAATTTAAATGTAAATATAATATAACCAGTTTGTTTTGTAACAAATTTAACAGGAACACGAATTAGTCCATTTAATTATCAGTTTAACTAATGAAAATGGACACAAACTATAAACTTTCTAAAAAGCAATGTTCTGACGGTCATTGAAAACTATTCATTAAGTGAATTACACCAGTGCTTGATTTACAATACAATTATAAATGTTAAAGGTTTCATAATAAATTCAATATATTGAACATCACATAATATTTGTATATTATTTTTTAATATATCGAGATGAATTATATAACCGAATGGTTTATCAATATTATATATATTGTGACATATTACATTTATTACAAACTAAAAATTATATATATATAGGATTATTTTACCTCCATTTTGAAAAAATGTTAATAAAAATAATGTGATAACTTGTAAGTTGAATTGAATTGAATTTTGAAACTACTTGCTAAATATTGGCAATTGTTTGAACATTGTATCACGAACTGAGTAAAAATGATTTAACCAAACTAATAAAAATAATATGTAATTATTGTATTATATGAGTTAAGAGTTATTATCATTAAAATCTCACCTTTTTATGATACTTAAAAGTTGTTTCTACAAATTTTAAGAAACATTATTAAAACTAGTACAAACTAATAATTACTTAACATATAATTTGTTTCCTTTTATCAAATGGTAATGTGACATTTAATATATAATTAACACTTTAATCTTATTCTATGAAATAAATAAAAAATCTGAAATAATATACCTTTTAGTAAAATTGTTATACTTCAAAAAATATAATAAATAAAAAGAGCGAGACTCCAAATCTCGGTGAGACGGTCGAGTAAAATATAAGGATGAGTGAATAGTATTTCTTTTACACTAGAAAGCAATGTACCATTGCTCTTGAAAAAACGATACTGAATCAAAGAGGTCAGATGCATTTCTAATGATAGTCGATAAACCAAGTAGAAGAACTAAATTTCTAAAAAAGGTAGATTGTACATTAAATGTACTAATTTCAGAAAAAAAAATATCCATTTAAAATTGAATAAATCGAGTTGTTCAAGTTCCTCTTAAAATAGTAAAATAGTTTGAAATCATAAAATGTCTTCAATAAAATAACTTATGCATTGTAATTGAAATTCGTTGAATTACCGATTTTGTCAAAATGTAATTTTGCAATGCTCATACGTAACTTTCAATAATATTTTTTTTTTCTTACCACAAAATACTACAAAATATTACATGTAAAAATTAAAAATCTGATGAATTTATAAAAAAAAAATGTTTATTAAATTGTATGATTTTTAACGCTTCGACAACTTTTAATATTTAAACACATCCACTGGCTGTTGAAAAACTCTTCATCCACTGTCGAACCTACACAGAATCAAGAAATAATCATGAAATTCCCGAGAACATCTACGATCATTATTTTTTGAGTTACGATTGAAAACAAATATTCGATTTTGTTAAAAATCTGTAAGCCATAGATGTTGCCGTATTTTTATGAATTTTCGTCATTTATTTGCAATTACTCAGAATATTGTTGGAAAATTCGTAAAATTACATTTTTTCAAAGTATCTGCTAAATACAATATTTCGTTAGGAATTTATTATGATTGTGGTGATCGAAGCAATCTAATTGACCACAAACTAAACATCATGGTAAAACATTTGCATTCCTCATTTCACTCTTCAATCTAAATACAGTTATCGTTACATGGGGTCAAACAATTGTTATGTAAATAACTATTTCACTGTATGTTCTATTACATTACATTATCAACATCAGCTTAGATGATGCAGTAAGTAATTGTATGCAAACAATATTATCAGTTTCTTTTATTCAATAAAGTCAATAATATTGAATATTTTACATAGTCAAGTAATTTACATGTTATATAACAATACATTCACCGATCATAATTATTTTAATAATAAAAATGTTGATGCTAAACAATCAGAAAATTATTTTTAATACAATTATTATTTACTGTGGATAGTTTAGAGCAAGATGATATTATAATATAATATATAACACATGTATAATTCAGTGTGATAAGATGAAATAATAAATAGAAAGGTAGGAATAAAATAAATAGAATTAAAGAATCAAAATGCAGTGCTTTAGTCGTGAATGGGAATATTATGATCGGATAACTAAGAGAAAATGTTACTTAATAAATCATCCGAGAATAGGCTATAATTATTTTTATTCGTTTTAAACAAAGAAACTGTATAACAACAATGTTCAACCGAAAGATATATTATTTATTTAATACGTGTTTTGATTATTATAAGTACCGTGATATTGGTAGAACGTAAACATTAAAGTTGTACTCAATAAAATTAAAAATACATTGGAAAAAACTATTAATCCGCCTTAACAAGTTTGCTACCAAGCCATTTTTTTTTATAACCATTATCATGAGTTTTTAATTTGTTAATTTCCATTAAAGTGACTTAATGCATTTTCTCAGTAAAGTTCTTTTGTTATAAATATATATTAAAATAATAAAAAATACAAATATATATAGTTGTATTTTTTTTTTTTTTTTTAATTTGAAATAATTTTTAATAAATTATTACATTTTTCTACAAATTTGATCTAATAAACTGATTTGACATTAATGTCAAGAAAAGGTAAAAGTATCTGAGTTCGACATTATATCGATATAAAATGTTTGATAGTACACTGCAAATTAGATTTTATGCAATATTAACTGAATAACATAATTCTATTATATAATCTGTAAATACATGTCAACCAAATTACTAAATATGAAACTAATCATCCATCAAATTCAAGTCCTCTATTTTATTTTATTTTTTCTTTTCGATTAACAATTCTATCAATCGATCTGTTTTGAATTTTGAAAAGATTGATTTCCACTAAAATATAAAATGCTCTATATCGTACTGCAGAAAAAAAAAATGTATAAAACACATATGTGTACAGAGAAAATAAGCGTATCCACTTGAATAAATTAATTTATCCTGTGAAAAAATATTTCTACAATTATTTACACTTTATAGAATTGATGGGTACAATAACACGAAGTAAAAATAAGTCGTAACCTAAAAATAAATAACCTATTTTATACAGATAGTGGATATGATTTCTATGTTTTCCATAAAATCTGAACCGAGAATCGCCTATGTTTTTGAATTACTCAACAGACTTCGTTGTTTATAAATGTCATTAAAAACAATTACTGCATTGTGTTAATATATATATATGTTTGTGTGGTTTTTTTTTTAAATTATTTTTCGACAATGCTGTAAGTTGTTAATCAAATTAATTCCTATGATTGATGTTGTACTATTATTGATACTGTTGTGCGTATTATTATTATGATTTAGTATAAAAACAATACGTAGTGTTGTATAATATAAATTGGATCTATGAATGAGTTAATGAATGTTAATCGTGTACTCACGAAGTCGGTATGTTCATGTTCATTGCAACTGTCGGTTTGTGTTCATTGATGGTTTGGTTCTCACAGTCGAGTAGCGTATCACATTGAAAAGCTGTGAACGTATTCGGGTTTTTCAAAGATGCAATGAAATAGTCCAAGACCACTATGTGACCGCAAACTGAAAAATGACAACGAATTAACTGGACGTATGGTTTACCGGACCGGTCCGTTCGAAATCGGTTACAGAAATGGGCGCAAACAGAACATTTCCGTCTGCATTATTTCTAGTATTACCGGAGAACAACGAATCGGATTTACTGTCCAAGATATAATACAGTATATGATGAATAACAAATATTATAATTATATATTTGTTTGAACGAGGTCCCGAATCCAAAATTGGTCAGGGTGACCACGTTTCAACGGGTGCAGGATATAAAATATCAAGAACAAAAAAGTGGACTGTATTAAATTATAAAAGCTTTATTATAATCAAAACGCGGCAAAAACCAACGTATATAAATATTACTAACAAATGTTACTTACGCGGCAACAACTAACGTATACAAAAAAACTGAACACGACAATAATAATATAATCACACAACGGATTAAAATAAACTGCTGTGTCTACCTGGTGGGCTGCATACTACTTGCGTCCCTCAAAAAGGTAGATTTTTTCAGGTAGTAAATTCAACAGGTAACTTGCATCCCGTCTTGGGGATGCAACTGGACCATATTATTTTTCTTACCTGCTATAATAGTCATGACCGAGATGCGTCCATAAAAATTATGTGTTACAATAATCATGTATGTGTAAATTTTGTATATAATATATAATATCTGCGACTATCGATAAATTAATATTATTAGCTATAATAGAGTTTCAGTGAGATAAAATTAATTATGTACCATGACAATGTACTTTTGTCACCAAACAATTTCCGAGTCGTATCATATATTATAATCAATCAGAATAACACAAAGTATTTTGCACTATACATTTCTCAGTACATGTTCACGCATTCCGTTCTACAGTGTTCGTGGTGTCGAATTAAAATTATTATTATATTTTAATTTAAACGATTTAAAATGGAAAAAATGTTTAGCTCCAAATTTTGCGCGAAAAAAGAATTCTACATAATTGAAGAATATAAGTTCAGTTACCATAAAATGCTTGAAAATAAAGTACAAAAAAAAAAAAAAAAAATACAAAATATTAGATTGGCCAATAAATATAAAAATAAATCAGAAATAGGTTTATTTCTTAGAATTTGTTTTGATCTTACATTTTTATTTATAGAAATTTTAAATGACGTATTTGTCTATAAAATCATTCCAATCGTTCCAGAAAAATGTTTATAATTTACTGATTATGTATTAAACAATTATATATCTGAAAATGCTCAATTTCCTCCATGTATGTTGACATATTGTTCATTTAGTGTACAACGAACAACAAACGCATGTGAAACATTTCATTCCAATTTAAATTCATCTTTTTACTCAAGCCATCCAAGTATACATCAATTTATAAATATTTTAAAATCATTTCAAATTAATGCTTATGTGTTAATGAATAGCGTAAATACGCCCAAAAAAGAAAAAAAATATCAATAAATTGACTATTTAAATAATAAAATAAAAAAATTCAAAGAAAACAAATTCTGCTCTTATATATTTAAAAAAACGTTTCACTCAAATTTTAGCCTACATTATTTAAATAAATAATTAATAGTTTTATAATTTATCTAATTTTCTATTTTTTTGATAATTGACAATTTGATCTGTTTTTATTAATAATAATAAATATGTTTTTTACACAATCTGTAAATAGCTTATATAATTTTATTTATTTCAACGTAATAAATTACTTGTAATACTTATTTTATGCTATGTTTATGACTTATTTGTGCTGGAACGCAACTTGGATGTCTTAAAAGGTACTATTGGACGCAAATATTTTATGACCTTTTTTTAACCTTTTTTGGTGGGACAAAAAATACCTACTGATAATCTGGAACGCAAGTAGTATGCACCGACCTGGTGATGACGACGTGAATTTATAGCCAGTCGCCACCGAGTTAGAAAGCAGTTAGAACGATAGGTCGTTCTAGAATGTTCAAGACAATACCTATGATAGATAAGAAGACATATTCGTTTCGAATATTCTAGAAAAGTTGAGATTTTTTTCGTCAATTATCGAACTGTACCCATTAATATTTGTCGAATTTTTCCGATCGAAAGATGGCGAAGGATCATAAGCTCTGTTAAATAGAACATGTTATAAATATGTGCATTATCGTCGTGTTCAATTTACTGCAAGCTTTAGACATCGAATAAATCGGAACGATAGAGGTAACGGTATAAAGCGACGGTAAAACGTAACGTTTAGACAAAAGACAAATAAATCCATTTTAACGCGCGTTAATAGTACATGTTTCTGTCCACTGATTTCTAGTCTTTGTGATTTTCACGGGATTCCAGCTCTCGGCGTAACCGATAATACTCCCCGCAACGTTCTCATTTTTTTTTTTTTTTTTTTGTATGTCTTTTCGTTTTCTGTGGCAATTATAGTGGTCAATCATATCATCTTTATCAGAACTACTTGACATGTTTTAAATGTGTTATATGAACTGTAAATAACTTTTAAAAAAATACACGTCCTCTGCTAACATGGGCTTGCATAAAACTATCAACTGGTCAAAAATAAATCGTACTCGTGCGCGGAGAGTAGACATAAATCGATTACGAACCAATTGCACGACAGCCGCTCGCGCAATTACTTTAAGATTATCGTTGCAGAACATATGTACCGCATGCAGAGTGCTTTGAGCTGAGCGCACACTGCGCAGCAGTCTTGTAATTTTTGCAGCGTGTATCTGTGGAACAAGAGGCGATCACAATCAGTTTAGTTTGAAATCGATTTAAAATCGGTCGTATGGAATCATTTTCCGCGGTCGCAGTTGCGTTGTAATTAATAAATCGCACCATATCACGATTAATTCGTCCACTTGTAAATTTCGTTTGTTTTCTTATTCTGTTTATTTTTTTCCCGTGAACACGAGTAACTAAGAAGTAAACTTAAATTCGTTGTAGAGCCAGAGGAACCCGAAGAACTGTATATATATAATCTTCCTGTACATTCTTTCGACATTTTCTAAAAAGTAATAAACTCCCTATTCATCCAAGACAGTTATTTTGCTGCTAAAAGCAGCGTCAAATTTTGTATTGGCCTCTTACGTGTGGGTTAAGATCAATTATGTCTTCTCAGTTTGAATCCGAATTCAGCATAGCAAAAAATTAGTCTTTTCCATGCGTGGACAGAAGTTTCGTTCTGGTTGCAAATCGGTTGTATTCTAGACGCATTTGTGACTTCTGTCTTGAAAAAGTTGCACCATGGGTGATTGACGTCTTTACAGTTATCGCACGAGACTGTGAATCGCGTGCCAACAAATGCGCGTCTAGACTATACCATCAAGGCAACCGAAAAGCCAACGTCACCTTAGGTGTTGACTGTGCTTAGATTTGAGAGCATTGGTATACTGTTCAAACTCATTCCAAATTCGTCATTAGTCAGTGTTTGAAAGCCTTCGCTTGTTTATGCTGCGAACGCATATAATTCATTTTATATTTCTAAAGTTTAAAATTTAACTAATAACTGTAAATATTATATTTTAAATAAAATAATGGTAATGACAAGAACTTGTTAATGGCAAGTGCTGGTTTTATATTAATATACTCATTAAAAAAAAAAAAAAAAAAAAAAAAAAAAAAATATAAAAAAATGAAGGTACAATCGAGATGGATAACTTCAACATTATAAAGTAGTTTATAGGCAAGTAAAATAATAAATAAGTTGTTGAAAACATGAACTAAGATGAACATTGGAAATATTTACAATTTTTAAAGTAGTGGTAATTTTTTATTGGATTTGCAAAGATTCTAGTTATTTTGTCTCGATATAAATGTATTAACTGAAGTTATCGTTTATCAGTGCATTCTATTTTTAACAATAAATTATATTAAAATAGTAAATACATTTTATTTTTATCTATAATGATATACCGTGTATGATATATTAATGATAAATTGATAAATAAAATAATAAAATACAATATAAAATTATCATTACACTAAGTAAATATGACTATTTAAATATTGATTGCGTTACACTTAACATATCTTAAATTGGATTGACAAATGGGCAGTATTTCTGTTTGAGAGGACTGGTCGAAAGAAAGATTTTACTGTCGCGACATTTTGGTGTCTTGCCGACCACACCCGATTAAAACGGCCACGACGATCGTTTATGGTAGTGATGGGTGGTTCTTGAAAGTCAATCAATTTAAATCGGAATGAAAACTTTATGATAAGAACAGTCAGTATTGTAAAAATATCGGAAATAGAATTAACAATTAATAATGAATTGATTCACATAAAATATCGTATCAACAATTCGATTTATATAAAAATTGGATTAACGATTCGAATCGATCTTTTAAATGGTCGAATCACGGAGATCAATTCAAAAAATCGATTCATCGCACGAAAAAGGTTGATTCAAATCACCCCCCCCCCTCCAATCACTAATGTGTTCGGTAACGTGTCGTTCCACTGGAGCAACGCACCGCGGCACGTAAAAAGTCGCGTCTTCTGCCCACCACGTTCAACGTACGTGACTGTTGCTGCACACCACGTTTAACTCGGGTAAAGTTCAAGTGCGTCTATGCTTGTTGTTTTGATTTATGAGCTTTGCAAATGAAGCACGCACCTGCAGAAAATACCTGCAAAAGCTGCTATGCCTCCCAAATTTTTGTAAATGGGACCAGACCAGGCTCAAATGTTTACTCACATCTAGGCAAACTTAAGTCTTGCTATCCCTTATATTTATTATTTAATTTTACTTTAAAATAAGACAAAACAATTATAGAGTATTATTTTTTACTATACATAATTTGATACAAGAAGGTAATAGAAAATGTAATCTTTTTTTTTAAATTATCTATAGTTTAAAAATTGGAAATATAGCACTAGATATGAGATTATGTTGCCTATTTAAGCTTATATCAGAACCGGGCCTGAATGGGACCCTAAAATTTAAGTCAAAGATTATGGGGTGTGTGTTTTAACTGATGTGTGTCAAATTAAATAAAACTTATTCAAAAATATTCGGTAAAAAATAAATGATGTTTTGTAATTGAGAAAATAAACATATATTTTCTAAATTTTTGAGCAAAAACTTATTATGGTGATATAACAGCTACAATTTGACTATAAAAGTACAAATCATAAATAATTAAAGCTATAGAAAAGAAAATTTAATTTAATAAAATAAAAAAAATAAATAAGCTTTGTTTATTTAAATATTTATTCATTTTACTTTATTAAATATATGTACAAGTTTTGTTATGATAGGGTCCAAAATTATTACAGACACCACTCCCCTGAAATACAGATCCACGCACGCCTATGGGTATCAGTTCCATGTACGTTTCGCATCAGTTTTCGTTTACAAGCATCGTTTCAGTACCAACGCCACAGTAACAGCAGTGACGCGATGGTGAAAACATTTATTTTCAAATCCCCGTACACAGAGTACACAGTAATCCCTTGTTGTCCACAGTGGTTACGTTCCGGCAATAGGTTTCACTGATAACGAGACCATAAAGCAATTAATAAGTATTTTCTACGAGTACATATTTTCTCAATAAATATTAGTGCTTTCCATAACATTGCGTCATGTTGCTTTTTCGTTTTCTCGCATTTATCGAACACTAGATTCGTTCATTTTATATTTCCTAGCAAGCGACGTTGTGATATCATTACTTGTTGATCCATCCAAAATGCCAATCAATATTTAACAAATACCAACTGACAACCGAACAATTGGTGAATATAAACCGTACACGTGCAATAGTCACCTAATGTGGCTTATCTGTAATAAGTGCACATGTATATACATAGTTTTTTAGTAATACCTAGTGGTATACAAAAATTATCTACAGAAATGAATCTACTTAAATGCATTGCAGTGCTTGTAGAATACCGATAAAATGTTATCGCGTAAATAACGTTTCATCACGGATAAAATGTCAGTGGATAACAAAGGATTACTATTTCATTATTTTTACCATTATTATTATGATTTTATAAACAATACACGTTCAAGTCTCAAGTATTTTCATTTAACCAACCCACTTATTATTCCCACATTGAATAAGACTTTGTATTATTTTTTTATTTTTATTCTTTTCTACCTATGTGACAAATTAAATGTACGTCAGATATTACTAATCAATTGGATACATTTTTCACTTTTAATATACTTTTAAGTCGACGTTTTTGCGTCGTTTCGTTGTCGAGTAGAAAGGTAAACACCGACAAATCGTATTAACGTGATAAATCGAATAAAGAAAATACCGTCACGCCTTTTATTTATCGACTCAAAACCCGATCATAGTAATAGTTACATTTTGAAAATCTTATTCACAAACGAACCATGACGTCAAATATTAAAATGTTTCTAAAGGTAAATAGGTTAAATAAGTTTTAGGTATTTCTAAGTACTTACGCATCATGACACCAAACCGACCGTGTGAAATTTAACGAAAAACACGTGGTTGCAAATTAAACATAACCCATTCATCGACCACCCAGATACGTGATGACATTAAATAGTCTGTAACCTTTAAATGCTACTCTGTTTCCGAAAATCAACAGTATTGGCCGCATATTGGAATCATATAAAGTAAAAAACCAATCGGATACCATTTAAATCTGATACTAACGTAGTCGATTACAGTATTTGCTATGCTATATTGAATACTGGATGCAATACTTCAAGTAATGTAAATAATAATAAAAACCTTCAGTGCATGTTAAACATTCTCAAAATAACAATACAAACTTACTGCGAAAAACATCAAATGAACAAATAAAACAATTATTACCTCTTCCCGAAACAACTTCAAACAACCTCTCAGAAATCATCGCATATACTCGTATTTTCTTGCAATAATTATTATCAAAATGTAATAATAAAATAATTTTTAATCTTGATCAAATGCACTCTACCTTAAACATATTTTACTTCGAAATACGAGAATGACGCCAGTTAACACGAGCAAGAACTTTAAAAAAATAAGCTGTGAGGAAGGAAAAAAAATGATTAAAATAAGATAACGGAAACCTATTTTGTATAAAATATTCGTTTAAAAATATATGTTTTACGTTTATATTTAATATAGTGAATACGAAATCATGAAACTCATTTAAAAACTATTTAATCAATAACGATTTGTTTTTGATTCTTCACGAACAACTTCCGTCACTTTTTAACCAGCAAACTATTATAATTTTGAGAGATACTTTACAAAGATTACTCGTATATGTATATTGATTTTTGAAATACTATGAACTTAAACTTAATAATAGTCAATTAAAAATAGTAAAATCACTCAAAAATCGAAATTCTTTCACCAAAGTAAACACTTTATAGAAAATTTTCTTTCACGAGTTAACTTTAATCAAAACTTATTATAATATATACGGTGACATGCAAGTAAAATATATTGATAAAAGTTAACTCGTAAAAAAATAATATCATTAAAAAATGTATGTGTTTTAATTCATAATGTATTGACAACTTCCAATAAACTATTATTATATTGAGATATCTATATGGTAAGATAAAAATAATGGTTATTTTAATAATATTTTGGGCTGACATATGTCTGTGCATGAAAAAAATTAAAAATCATACCTTATTTTTAACCACCATAAATTTTAAAATTTGAGTATTAATTGTTTTATCATAATATAATTCACGTTTGAATTCCTGTTGATCATTATTGACTTCTACGTTAGCCTCTCATCAGTGTCACATTTCCAGAAAATAATTGAACAAACTAAAAGCAATTTTTCTGAAAAAAATCTAATCCACTAGTTACCAACTACGGGCTGTAGACCAAAACTGGCCTATGATAATTTATTACCGTTTTATCTATTAATCGCCAAAGTATCAAATCAAATTGAAAAATTTTATCTATACCGTTTTAAATGATTTGTTATTTTTTTAAAAAAAAAAAGTAGATTGAGGTGTAGTTTCAAAACAGTAGTATATTTATATTATCAACAAACTTACACGCAAATTTTTAATCGTTAAAAAAACATTTTGATAAGAGCAAATTAAAAACTTATCAGTTTATTTTAAACGCTTTTTCAAAAGAATACAAAACATATTTAAACTTATTTACAATTAGAAACCATCGAATTTCAATATAATAGTTATTTAAAAACACAATTTAAACATTATTCAAGCATTAAAAATCTTGTTGAGTTTATTTCGAATTCATCTAAAGAAAAATGTCCAAACGTTTGACAGTTGGTATTCAAGATTACTTTTATACTTTGTTCGACTTACATTTGTGAGCAAGTACTTCTATGAAAATAAATAAAAGCAAAACTCGGTCTTGCATAATAAATAAACATCACCGTGTCGTTTTTCAAGTAAATTCAAGAAAATTAGAGCCTAATATTGATGTTCTTTGTGAACCAAAATAAGGTTAATATTCACATTAAAAAATATATATGTTTATACTTTATAAACAAGGTAAAAATATGATTGGCCACAATTATTTTAATCTATAGATTTTATTAAATATCACTACATCATAATGTTAACATTTCTTATGTATTGGATTGTTTTATCCATTATTTTACTTGGCAATATAAAAATGTAACTAACACAATGAAATTTTATTTATAAACAAAAAATATTATTTTTGATAAATAGGTACTCGTTATTTATTTACTGATAATATGCGATGTATATATGTGAATAAAACTTTAAGAAAATATTAGTTTCATTGTTAAAATGAAAATAAGTTAATTATCTGGGAACAAAAAACGCTTCCATAACTTAAATATAATAATTTAATAGAAAATACAAATTAGTTATCTCTAGAAAATTTTCAATTTATATGATGAAATAACCACCTATTAGTAGGTGGTACACAAAAATTTACACAAATAATATCATTAATAACAATTCAAATTATTATATAATAATAAATGAGAAACTTTTACTGTTTTTTTAACAGTTACATAGTAAGCCTCGTTTACATTGAACGAGTTGACAAATAGCTAGCTGGTTAGGTTAGGTTAGAAGTGGACTCTATTTTAGAAATGGACTCGGTGTCGGCTGGTGTGGTGGTAATATCACACGCAAAACGTTTTATTCGGCCAGTAGCCAACTAGATAGTGATTAAAATCCACTTGGTTTTTATTATTACTCGCAGCTAGTTCACCAGCAACTATAATGACACACGGCTTGTTTACTATCTTTCAATCCGAAACGCCAGCTAATAGCGAGTAAAGCAGGCCGGCGTTCAACTTTACTCGCCGATAGTTTACAATCTGCTAGTTGACTAATCAACATGATTACACTTGACGAGTTAACTAGCAGATAGTGAATTTGCCAACTAACAGCTTGTAAACTCGCTCAATTTAAACGAAGCCTAAGTCAATCAATTATATTTAGTAAGATTAAATATAGCTATTTTATTAATTGTATGTTTTTTTTTTCAGGAGTGACTCTTTTTAAACTCAGTTTAATATAATACCCATATATGAAATTACCAGGTAACAATATTGTTATTTTTTTCATTTTTATAATCATTTTTTTTATATATATATATCATCATATAATGAATGATTAAAATTTATAAAAATAGAAACTAAGGTAATTTCATGGTTTAAAAATAATATGATCTCTACAATTCATAAGATTTTCTTATTTTTAATATTTTTTTTCCACCTTCTTTTGTTTTTTAACATAAATGATAATATATATGATTTATTTATAGTATAACATTGATTTTAATTGACCTGCATGAAATAATCATTCATTTATGAGATTTTAGTAATAAGATAATTAAAATATATTAAACAGACGTATTTAGATTAATATTATTTATAAATATAACTGTCATGATGATCGACTTTCACGCAGTGTTGGGACTTATCTAGATAAGTTTATCTAGATAAATTATCTTGATAGATTTTTTGTCTTCTTTTATCTTATCTAGATAAATAACGCTAAGTTAGCTAATGACTTATCTAAGATAAAATTTTTACTTATTTAGATAAATTTCTGCATTCTTGTCAAGATTAGAGTTATTTTTATTCTTGTACGGAGACGAATCCAACAAATCAGAGATCATCAAAATCGGTACAGCCGTTCTTGAATTATAAATTCTCTAAATAACATGACTTTCTTTTATACATATAGATTTTGTATTTATAATCATAATTCGTGAATTGTTAATAAGTAATAAGTAATTTCTCGGTGTGACTTGTTTTTGTATTTTCATGTCGGGAAAATATTTTTGGTATTTTTCAGCTTACTTTTCTTATTTTTCCATGGAAGTCCCAAGTATAGTAGGCATTTGATTTTAGTATATACATGTAACTCATATGTTGAAAGTCATTATTTCACTCTTGGAACCCGTAAAGTCGTAACTACTTATAGAATAATGAAAATCATCAAATTAATATTATATGGAAAACAATATTGTTAACTTAAAATAATTTTTTATGTATTCTGTACTCATCCTGATACGTATAAAGTAATTTTCATTTTTTTTTTTTTTTTTTTTTTTTTTTTTTTTTTTTTTTTTTTTTTT